>NC_139344.1:122797236-122824736 GCF_055883805.1 Amblyomma maculatum
CATCGAGGAAGCCAAACATTGTGGGGATATTGTCTTTCTGGTCCTTCTGGATGTCCAGTCTGTTTTTGACAACCTACCTCACTCCATCATTGAGCAGGTACTGGACGCCCTTGGGGTAACTGAGAACCTAAGGCAATTTATCTCAGCCTTCCTCTCTAGTAGCTCCTTGCAAGTTCGAGTTAGACAAACACTCAGCTCCCCTCGCCCCGTTACCTCTGGTGTTCTCCAGGGATCGACCCTCAGCTCACGGCTGTTCAAACTTCTTCTGGCCAGCCTATCGAATTCTGTTCACAGATGAGAAGTCGCGACAGTATCCTGCTCCATCGATGCAGAGGACATTGCCCTTTGGATTCGGGCCCCAAAGAAGCACATCGTCTCAGCTAGGAAAGCCTTACAACGGGCACTAGATGTTCAGCCCTTCCTAGCATTGAAGGGATTAACCTTCTCGGCTACCAAATTAGAGGCCCTGGTCTATTATGCCAGAGGAGCAAGGAGCACCCGCAGACTTGCAACTTTCATATCGGAGGAACCACCCTGCCGTGGAAACGCCAGGTGAAATTAGATCTCACAACCGATGACCGGCTTACCAGGATCCCAGCAAACAAAATCCTCATGCTTCATCTGGTTCGTGTTGGGAGAGCAGTCCAGCGCCTCCTCGCAAGAGGCAATGGCTGCTCGACTGCTTTGGCAATCAGGCTCTTCAAGGCAGCGGCTATCCACTACGCTCTGCCCTTCGTCTCCCTCCGGTCAACTCGAGTCATTTGACTCGATACAATTCGAAGGCGTTAGATACGACGATTCCTCGGAGTTCCTCAGTCATCAGATTCGTGCCACCCTTGCGAAAGCTGGTATCAACCCTCTCAACCTTCTCCTTGCTCAGAGGGGACTGACCCGCATCAACTGTTTCAGCCATGCTCCAGACGGTGCTGCACTCCTAGCATGGCTGCACAGAAATTCCAATTCTCGAATGAAAAAGCTGTCAGCAGTGTACAGGGATGTCATTGGACCAGCTCCAGGTTTCTCCGTCTCCGTGTTGCCTTCTCCGTCCAATCGACCTACACTGCAGGTATTTCTGGGTATGGATGGCAACTTCGAACGTCACACCCCCGTTGCTGCGCAGCTCTCCTTGAGGAGTGCAGTGGATCTAGCCTCCCATTCACGGATGGCTCGGTTTGTCCAGCTATTGGGCAAGCGGCTGCAGCCATGATAGCATCTCATCTGGACCATTCTAGGTCTTGCCGCCTGTCATTCCCAGCTAGTTCAACTACTGCGGAGCTCGCCGGTCTCCAACTAGCCGTACCGTTAATCGACTCCAGCATCTCATCTGGACCTGTGAACGTTCTGTGCGGCTCGAGATCTGCACTGTAGTTGTTGACTAACCACCATGGCATCAATCTCTCCTTGGATATCCTCCGAGCCCGAATCCTGGCCCTTCACGACTCAAGATATCAAATGGCCCTACAATGGGTTCCAGGACATACTGGAGACCGGAGAAATGAGGAGGCAGATGCCCTGGCCAAAGCGGCGCACGACAACGGTGCCCCGGTCACCAAGGATGTCACACCTCTCGACTTCTCAAGACCCGTCTTGAGGAAGGCGGTGAGGTCTTTCCATCCAGACCGCCGTATTGCCGCTGGAGAACATCTCCTACGGCTCTCAGATAAACTTCATAGGAGGAACAAATCCCTCCTCTGCGTCTGCGCATAGGCTGTACATGGACTCCTTGCATGTATGCCTGCGGCCGAGCTCCTACCCCAGCCTACCCCTCTTGTGGTAGCACGGGCACACTGGTGCACTTGCTTCTAGTATGTCCAGCCTCTGCTAGCCACCGGCTGCAATTTCTGGTTGGCTACCGGAATCTTCTACTCGCTGCCGATATGGAAGTGCAGTTGCTCTTCCCAGCTCGGAACCAACTTTTCGCACACCGGCTAATCTTGAATTTTCTGGAGGAGTCCGGCCTCAGTTGTACCCTGTAGGCCTGCATGGGCCTATAGTGCCACGTGCGTCTGAAGGCGGTGACAGACAACTGCCCCCCTCCCACCCTCTCCCCGCAATCCCATCTGGTCAGTGATGCCACAAAGATGGCCAACATAAGACGCGACCAGTACCACTACCCCAAAATATTCCGAGGTTACCCCCACCCACCATGGTAGTACATAGTGATATATTTTCGGTCATCAGGAGTTGTTTAATTAACGCGCACTGACAACATACAGTAGGCTTGCGCCTTTCGTTTCGCTTTCTTCGAAGCACGGTGGCCGGGGCCAGGATTGTATTCGCATCTCTGTGATGCAGTCGAGCACCAAACCGCTCGCCATCGCAGCTGGCGAAAGCCTTGGGAGCGGAAATCATTGGCAATTTCTGATGATCGAAAATAGAAATTGCCAATGATTTCCGCTAAGTTCTGTATTGTTTTCTGCTATATTTCGGTGTTAACCACGCAATACTGAATCGCAATGGTCCGGAAAGCTAAAACAGAAGCGGGAATTGTGAATATGCCCGCAATAATTTGAAGTGCTTGTTCTGAACAGAAATCGCAGGTATTTAGTGACTTGCACAACAAACACAAGTGCAACAGTATGGGTTTTCTTTTCTGTCTCGAGTATTCCAAGCTTGTGGGCAAGAAAGGAAGAAACAAAAAATGTCCTTGAAGCGTTTTTGCTGTAGAACACATCCTGTCCTGGATGCTAGAGCTTTCATATGCCACGGCGCTCCGAGTGAGGTCTCTAGGGGACAGCGATTGCCTCGCTTGTCACTGATTGGTTTCCTTGAAGCTCAGCACGCCCAAGTTGACTGAAGTAGATGTAAAAGGTCAACACCAGTATTACCGTCACGACGGCCACAAGCGCGAGCAAGAAGATCAAAGTGGAGCCAATTTCTGTGGCACACACCGGGAGTTGCCACAAGGGATGAGCCATAGTGAGTGCGTCGATGGCATCCACCGGATGCCGACGTGCAGCACGCTCCCGCGGACGTGGTATGGCCTCAGCCGCGCTCACCCCATGGGCGACAACAGCCTGCTGATGCTGCTCCAATGGCTCTTGGTGTCTTGAGGTGATGGGCTCCGACTCGAGGTCGCCGCCGCACGCGCCGGCAGGAACTTCCGATGCCTGGTTGCTTTCTCTGGTCCGCGTTACGTCCTCCATGTAGCGGTGCCGATCTGCCATCGCTGCTGTTGGTTGAGCGAAAATTCGAGACGGAAAAACCGGTGGAACGGTGTTCTCTGCTTCTTCACTTCGTGCACGTTTGCCGGATCACGGGCTTCGCTGCCACGCGAGAGGTCGGCGCGGTGCACGGCAATATTTCACAGTTATAGTGTAGCCATCCTAATGACAAGATAAGGTTTCAAAGGGTCTCGAAAGAGAGAGGACGAGTTAATACAGCTGTATACAAAAGCACTCTAACGCGTGGACAGCTGCATGCAGTGGTCATTACAACGGTGATTGCTGCCACGATGGAAATTCTTTTGGGTTTGTACCTGGTTTTTACCCACTTGCTCTGCTTAGCAATCACGTCTATTGCAATGCACATACAAACAGGCTTTGTCATTAACCTGCTGACAGGCGAAAATCTAGGGTAACTATATTTTGGCAAAATAAAGAAACTACCTGTCTCGTGCAGAGAGATGTACCCTCCATTTTTGCCAACAAATGAACGCATATGCTTAAGTTTGACACTTTGTTCTTTTTGCTGACCCTATTGGCCTACAGTCATATGCACAAAAACTGCGACCTTCGAAACCTTTGGGAAACAAACTTCAAAGGTGATGATTTTATATTTATATTTCGAAATCTTGCTTACTCACGCTGCCTCGCTTCGTATTATAAGATGGTGTGTGCGGCGAACTTCGGTAAACACTCCCTTCATCAGGTGAACCCTTTAAATCACGTGTTGTCCCTTCGCCATGCATTCATGGCATCGCTGTCACCCTTCTGTCGATGCCATGTCCTGTAAGTTGGAAGCCGTGGAAAGCAGCACATATCAAAGTTGCCATCGCTAACATTGTTTATAGCGAGGATTGGGAATCGAACACCAACAGCATGACGCAACACAACGGAAGTTTGTGTGGCAACATATACGTTCGACATAGTCTTAACAAATAGTGCACGTCAACCAAACTACACATATGTATACAATATTCGCGGGAGCACCTCTGAGTCAAGTGCTGGAATTTTAGCCCTTAAGGTATCACGTGAAGTTTTTGGTTTTTAAAAGGAGAAGGAGCTGCAGCAGCGAGTAGTGGTCACGGTGGGACGGAGAAAGTGTCTTGACTTGTTCGCCGACAAGTAATGAATTCTGGCTGATATGCGACTGTGCGCGCTTCAGAGCTGCGTGGGTGGTGAACGACGATGAGGCTGGCCATAATTTGAGGTACTACAAGGCTTAGGGTAATTGCGGTTTCGAAATCGTACAATCTGTTGTGGTGCTACAGATGACGATCTACAAATGCCTAGTTGCCACCAGGCACTCAATATAATAGCTAAAAGTTGTCAAAGCTTAGTTACCAACCGACAAGTCAAACGTATTGACCTGTTTTTACCAAGGGTTAGCCGATTAACCGCCACCACTGGTATTCGTCAGCACTAGCTGCCAGACAACTCACATTGCAGGACGAAAGACTGCAGCAACCACGCTTAAGGCTGCCCGTGGCACTCAGAGGACTGTGCGCGGTTGCAATGATGACAGGCGCACGCGTCGAATCGCTGATGGCTCGCTCGTCTCAGAGAGCAGCGCGCAACACGTGATCGGACCACATGGTAATCGATAGGGTGTCTCGATGGCCAGCTGCGCTTTGTCGAGGTAGTCGGTGCACCGAAGCTGGCGGCGCTTCAACGAGGTAGAGATGATCTCTGGACGTGGTGGTGGAAGCGTGAGTAAAACACGCATAGTCACGTGTTTGATGATACCACCATACAACTACAGAAACTGTTTGTAGCCAGTGCGACAAAGAGTCGGCGACTTAGCTATTTTCTGTGCAGTAGTGAGTCGGTCCGCCGGTGTTTTACAACTGGTTTGCCGTTGCTTCTCTGCAGGTTGGTGAAAGCGCGGTGTTGCACCGACGACGACGTCTAAGCATGAAGTCCGTGAAGCGGGCCGAAAACATGACCGAACCGAAGACAGCAAAACAAGGCGTAGTGTGCACGTGTGCGCAGAGAGGGAACGATCAACCAGGTAGACGCTTGTGCAATGCCAAAAGCAGGGCGGCCCTCCACACCTCTCGGCCACTAATGTCAGTCAGCTTTCATTGGTTACTGCACTAAGCCGGTAAGCTTAGCTCCTACTAATTTTTCGTTTTCGTCGGCTGTATTCAAGCATGAACGTTCCTTGTTCGACGCTTCTAATTGCCAGTGTTCCCGTTCCCCTTGTCCGCAGTTAGCGCCACACGCTGTCATCATCATCATTGCCACGACAGTATACAACATTTTGCCGTGTGACGATAGTTCCTGATTTTCTAAGATTACGCGTCTCCATCATTTAACGTGATGCTATTTGGCTCGTCCTTTTTCTAAGGCTGCCTGCGGAATTCGCAGCTAGTTTCCCCGCAGTCTTCCGCGTTGCGTGGATATATCAACTGATTCCACGTGCGAACGGAAGCCGAAAGCGAAGAAGCAGATGCCAGTGTTCTGCCTCATGGCGCTCGCCAGCCCTCAGCGCTCGGCTTAATTTTCCCCAAAACTCCAGTGATGGCCGATAAAGGACAGGCAGCTAGCATGGCCACGGAGCTGTCCGTGTTCAAGGCGAACCACGGAGGGAAGAGTGAGAGCGAGGACCGCGCTAACCGCCTGGCCGAGCACCAACTGTCCTCGGGCACACCCCAGCGCCGTGTGCAGAATCCGGCGGGCGGAGACGACGCCCTTTCAGCCGTCATCGTGGGTGCGGGGACAAGGCAGCGGGACGACAGTGTAGCTGATAACGAGCACATGGGTTCTGAGGTACCTGCGACGGCGGCCTGCAAGCAACCGCCGCTCTGTGGCGGGCTGCTGGGACCTGTGGTCTTTTGCTTGGTGGCATCGTTCGCTTGCGTAACGGTGTTGATAGGCTTACTGGCCTACATTTACCACACGCGGTACCGGCCGTCGACATTTCCTGCGGACCTGTGACAGGTGAGTGGGAGAACAGGTAGACTCCGTGGCGTTTCCCACCGCTGTCAACAGCTTTAGCGGGGAAATTTTGTTCTCCTTTTTTCTGGAGCCTTACTTCTTTTTTTTTTTTTTGCTTTAATCGCGTGTATTCTACGCTAGCTCACTTTGGAAAAGCAAAAAAAGAAGTTGATTGTTTACTTCGAAGGCACTTAAATTTGGGGCTAGAACTATGCGGTTTTATTTTCCATTTTCAATTTTTTTTTGTGCACTCTACGGGCGATACAGTAGAATCAACTACATTACGATAGCTTTTGTTGGTTCGTTTGAAGACGGTAGGGGTAAGAGCAGCCTTGGGTTGCTGGTGGTATGAAGAGAAATACTCAGTTTATTAGGGGGGACAGTTTAACAGTTCTGAATACCATTGGCAGTCCAAAAAAAAAAAAAAAACTATATCAAAAGAAATGTTCGCAGTGTATAGTCGATATCAGAATTATAGCACCCCCCCCCCCCCTTCCGCCCCTTTCCCTCTATGTTAGTGGGATACAAGGTGCGTTACAAGTGCATACAGAAAGTCTTAAGCCAGGGATTGAGGCTTTTAAAGTCTGTGTGCTACGCAAAGAACAAGTCGTGTTCACTAATATTACAGTAATTAACGCGGCTCGCCGTCACATTTTCAGCTCTTAAGAGTATGGAAACCTGTTTTGAAGCTTATTTTTCTGCCCTCCAGGTTTGGAATGGACAAGAAATTCCCAATCTTAACGACAAAGAACTGCCAAGAAAGTTTTTTGAAACATATGCAATCAGCCAACAAGCGTTATCCTCGCCGCTTTCTTCTAAAATTGTACTTGTTCTCACAGGAAAGAAGTTGGTGTGTTGGAAGCAGGCTTGCCACCGACGTCAGTGGAGCGCACTTGCATCATCTCTTAGGTGCCCGGGCACCAGAATTGGCGTTCTCCAGCAAGGACCCCTGACTCTTGTTTTGGAAAAGGAGTCAATGTTTCTCATCTCGAATAAAATTGCAAGTCAGCGCCCTGTTTCTCAGCACTTGGCTAGTTTGGTTACTGCTGCGGTTTGAAGAGAAGCGCTCTCTCCCTCGAGATTGGCCGTGGTAGTGTATTCAAAATTGATTCGACATTGATAGCAAACAGTCTCTTCCACAATTATTAAGGCCTTCACGAGTTCGCCAGAAAAGAAATGCTTTTGTTAGTCAGATACAGTTTACCAAAGACGTGACAGTCGCGCAATGGCTTGCATTATCGGCTTGAAGGCTCACACTTCAAGTAGTGGGTCTGTATGATATACAGGGTGTCCCAGCTAAGATGTACCGGGGTTTAAAAAGAAATACGTTCTTCTAATTTAAATCAAGTGAATGCGGTTAGGTGTAGAGTACACTCTACTACTTTTGTATTTCCGCGTACTTCAACAATTAGTTCTCATTAACTAGTTAACATTTAACGCGCAGATGGGAATAGGAAAGCTGTCTAGTGCGACGAAGATAGTCCAATCTCTTCGCTTCTTACCAGTTAGCCTGAGCACAGCTATTTTTATATGGGAAATTTGAAAACTTGCGAAGTTTGGAGATACCTTACAAGGCGAGAGCGCACTCCGTGCCCTCGAATGCGCCGAGATTACAGCGCACTCATCCGCGACTGGGAAAACTGCCAGATTTTGCGCTTTCTGCGATGGCCACAACGGAGCTTTTCCTCCGACTCCACCCATTTTTTACGCCCCTGGAGAGGTATAGGTTGGGAGCGGCCTCTAGCGAAACGGTAGGTAACGACCAGCTCTGGCAGATTTAGAGCGCCCGGCAAGCGGCGGCCACAACGGGAGCACTAAATTACGGCCCCGCTCTCTTCGTCATACAATACCCAAGTATATCCAATTCCTTATTTTCCCTGCTCAGTAACGTTTACAGCAACAGCAGTTCAGTGGAACGTGCCATATTCAATTCATTTATTTATTTATACAGTATATTTCAGGCTGTACAAAAGCCCAAGCACGCAGGGATGGAATAACACAGACAGATGGCCGGCGGCATGACACTATGCCAAAGGTAGGTGTGTGTATAAGCAACGAAGAAAACAGAAAGCACGAAAGGAAACGTTGCGACAAATAAGTGAAAAATTTCGTGGGTCAAACACTTGTTCAATCGCACACTCTAAGAAAAAAGGGTGTGCGAAAGGGGTAAAAAGGGCATAGCATGGTCCTTTACCCCCTTTAGAAGGCCTTGGGGGTAACTTTGCACCTGCTGGAAGCAGGTCCCTATTCACTTACCCCCTCTTAGAAAACTTGCACCCTACTGCAACCCTACTTACCCTCTCTACCAGCGTTTGTGTGTTTGTGTGTGTGTTCGTGCCCCTTAGACAGCGGTGTGAATAGTTTGGGCACATGTCACGATGGGGCGCTCGTGCAGCATTCTGTCCCATCATGTCTCGTTCCTGCACCGTCGCTTTCAGAGAGGGGACGCCTTTTGTGCCACCTTCCCCACCGTTTTTCTCTCGCGGCGTTTGGGTACCTCTCCATGTTTACTCTCCCCAGTCAGGAACTGCAAGCTGCAGGTGTGTCCTGGTTTCTATGGGGTGACGTAATGACTGCAAAACTGCTTCTAAATTGTAATGAAACAGCAGATACTTTTGTTTTGCTTGTGGGAGTAATGCTCTGGCAGTGCACAGCCTGTTTCAGGCTTATAGTGGAGCCACTCCGACTGCATAGCGAACTGTCACGGGCCGTTCTGCAAACGTATTTCCTAAGCTGCTTAAACGAAAGAAAAGGCACAGTATCTCTCACACTTCTTTGTAGAATCCTGAACCACACCGTAAGGGAAAGCTTGAGAAGCTTCGAAGGAAGGTGGATTAAAAGAAAAGAGAGAAGGGGTGCTGGTTGTGTTCAGCAACAAAATTATGCACATATTTGATTTTACCTGAAGCGCATACAGCTCGTTCGGCCGAAAAGGCATCGCCATTGCCATGGTCGTCGCCGAAACTCGCAACTCGTGGAAAAATATATGCTCTGTTTTATATTAAAATCTTGATAAAATCGATTCCTTATACAGCTTTCAGGGTGGTGTCATACCCTTTTCGCGTCACATTTAGCATCCATCTGCTAGTCATGTTGAAGGTTTTTGCGACAGAGATTGGAACCAACGACCTATGTACAGCTGCCGAAATCTTAACTGACGTTCGTGACGGCAGTACTTTCTGTAATTCTGAGTGTTACAGAGCAGCTAACCTGCGAAAAGTCAAGTATAAGAAATGGCTCACCAAGCTTTTGCGTAATCTTGATCAGCTGGCAAGTATTGTCCTTATTAAGGCGCAGGAGCATAGAAAAGGAGGTCGTCATGCGCACGCCAGTTAAAGATTTGGGCGGCTCTACCTCTGTTTTTATGCCTTTCATTTTAAAGTTCGCCGTTCACCGAGAAGTGAGGCAGATAGAGCACCTTCCGTTCCTCCAAACAAAGCAAACTAAAGGCGTTAATCACATTGCCAAACTCTGCGTCTCTTAACGGCAAGAATTCGCGGAATGAAAACGCCGTGTTAAAGGCGCTATCGCGTCTACAGCTTTGGTGTCATGCTGGCTTGCAATTATTTAATTTTATAGCGTTAACTAGAGGCAGGCTGGTGGGCAGCTGAAAGCTGTGACACTCGAGGACAAATTTCATCAAAAATTGATTCTTTCTACTAGTTTTTTGTTGAATGCGACCAGCTACACTGAAAATAAGGATTTCTTCACCCTCAATTACTGTACCGCGGAAAGTATGTCAGTCGGACATTCTTAGTTTACAAATGGACACACACACACGTATGTATAATATATATATATATATGCTTAAACTGAACATTAAAAAGACAAAGATCATGACGTCTGCCCCTATCAAGTCCTGGAGCATCAAAGGACAAGAAGTGGAAGCTGTGACAGATTTTCTCTTCTTGGGCGGCTCCAAGATTACCCCGGAAAGAGACTGCAACCATGAAATTGCGAGACGCCTGCTTCTGTGCAAGAGAGCCATGGCTAGCCTTGACCGCCTAGTAAAGAGCAGAGACATTACACTGCCAACCAAGATCCGTATAACTCGTGCTATGGTCTTTCCAGTTGTGATGTATGGATGCGAGAGTTGGACTGTGAAGAAGGCTGACCGCCGAAGAACTGACGCGTTTGAATTGTGGTGCTGGCGGAGACTCTTGAGAGTTCCTTGGACGGCCAGAAGATCAAATCAGTCGATATTGTCGACCATAAACCCTGACTGCTCATTGGAAGGTCAAATTCTAAAGTTAAAGCTCAGCTACTTTGGTCATCTGATGAGAAGAGAGGAGTCGCTGGAGAAAGATTTGATGTTGGGAAAGTTCGAGGGTCACCGGAGAAGGGGTAGGCAGCGAACGCGATGGTTGGATGGCATCCTCGAGGCGCTGCAGATGAAGTTATGTGGTGTTAGGAAGATAGTGGGAGACCGGAAAGCGTGGCGTAATATGGTCCAATATATAATATATATATATATATATATATATATATATATATATATATATATATATATATATATATATATATATATATATATATATATATATATATATATATATATTGATCGAATCAGGCAAGTACGCCAAACAACTTTATTATTAAAAATACCAACGGCAAAATTCCATTTCTGTGCGAAATTGTAGCTGCGAGGATTTTGCGGTTTAGTTTGGAGGAGCATTCTACAGCGCGCTGGTAATTGTGCAACGCCGTGTATATTCCTGGGTCTCCTCTTTTAGAGAGTTTTTATGTTTCTGCAAGCGACCTACCTGCCTGTCTGTCCTATAAATGCATTTTTCCATGGGCCGTCGGAATGCGGTAAATAACTCGTCTTGCCTTGACCAAGGTTTTCATTTGCTTGATCTTACTGTTCTACACACATGCTCTCTTCTTCATTTTTTTTTAATTTTCAAAAATAGGCTAATCAGCTTGGAAAGTGAAGAAAACAGAATGCGTACACCGTGTCGTATTGCTCTGTATTAATATTGCAGGAGACATTATTTTTGCATGTCATCATTCATAATTTTTTCATTCGTTCCGATTTCAGCAGGTTCTTTTAATTTGAAGGTGTACAAACTGCCCCAAGAGCTAGCTCTATTGTTTTTAGTTTACCAGGGCTCCTTTTTTTTCGCAGTGCTTCGGCGTGTTTCGTACTTGCTGCGCCAGGCTGTCGGGTGGTTCCAATCGCCACTTCTCCGGCGCTTTTGTGATGAAACACGACGCATGCATGTTTTCTGCCACGCCGCACACCAGGCACTTCGCGTTTTTCAATGCAGCACACACGTGTTTGCAGCAGCATTGTGCGACACGATGCCTTCGAGCATAAGTTCAGTGGAAAACTTACAAAAGACCAGCTAGCTGGCTGCGGAGCCACGTACAACCTGTGATACTTGCACGTGGTCACTTATCCTTTCTAGTTCCGAGAATTCAGAAAACTGGGCATTGATTCCTTCGCTCGCCGTATGACACAGCGCAAAGGTGACGCACGCTCTTTTGTCCTGATAAGCTTGCCCCTTCAGTGAACATCAGAATTTTGGACACTGAATCTCAAGCGCCAATGATGGAGGTTGGGTAAGGAACAATCAGAAGAACCTGCTGCTCCCCGGAACTCTTTTCTTCACAGCATGAAGTCATTTTTCGCCGGGCTTTCGGAAACCAGTTTGGCTGTAGCTTCCACAGTGCCTAGGCGGGGTACACAATACTTCATTGTGAACAATATGACAGGTCCCAGGGAGCCCAAAATGCGTGCCTCTTTTCTACGGCGAGCACATGGTGGCTCTGAACACATACTCTTCTCAAGGCTCCGTGGGGTCACGAGTCATTCCAGCAGAAGCGATGTCCTGTTCGGACGCGGAAGCATCGAGCGGTCTCAGTCTTATGCCTATGGGCTGCACTGCTCTTGAGTTGTAAATATTTGTATCATACTCAACATACAAATAGATATGTGCGAGCAAAGTCCTTCGTTGTCACTGCAGGGAACTACCCCCTGTAAAGACGTAATCTTAAATTAACTGACGCGGCAGAATTCTGTTAAGGGCACAGCTCACGACGACTCTGCAATCAGCGACGACGTGGAGCTTGGATAAAGCAAGAGGTACGCATCTTCTAGTGCTGCAACAGTCTTGGGCTGCCCAAAAGCAGCAGCGGAGGAGAGATCACGTTAGCAGATTCGCTGGGCCAGCGTTGAGAACAACTATGGACTTGAAAGGTTGCTGCTGCTGCGGTGGCGCCATGTACCAGCTTCATTACGCATGTCTATGATGGGCGACAGCAGCAGGTGCGGCGGCAGCGGTCAACGTAAACCGGCGCATGGTGCTTGTAAGTTCCATTTTTCAAACTTTTTGCTGCCCTTATTGTGGGTTTAAGCCGGTACTCGTTTAATCAGCATGCGTCGCAATAGTGAGCACAGTGTTAAGTCCGAGGTTCGAGTGGTCCCAATCTCTATGATCAGCAGGCGTGACTGCATTTGAGTGACCACCCATACGTATAGCATGTGTTTCAGCGAAGGTGAACCAGAAGTTTTAAAACCGCTTTTTGTGGTATTGAGGTGGTTTCAAATTGCAGTTTTTTACATCAGGATACAGTTTAATCAAGCTAATTTGGTGGTTAACTAAACTCGTAACAATTGACTTCTTATGGCACTTACGTAATCAATATTCGTGGTTACCCAAGTTTGCAAGTGCGAGATGCCGGGATAGTGGGTACTGCATTCTTAAAGAACAGCGCAAGGAACAACACGGAAACACACAGAATGGATGGACACTGCCGCTGACTATACTTCGTCTCACAAGATGCTTGCAGCACTGCGAAAGGCAGAGGCACCCCAGTGTAATCAGGATCACGCGCAATGCAATAGGCAATTGTGCTCCTACGCGGCTCTTGCCACCAAATTGGCGAGGGCAACAGTATAAAAGCACAATTCTCTATTATAGTGTGCAGGGGCGAGAGGCTCTTCGGAGCACAATTGCAAGGACTCCTCTGCCTTTTGCAGTGCTGCAGATAACTTGTGAGACGAACAACAACTGAAATTTTATTACCGAGCAAAACATATATAAACATGCATAAAGAGGTGGAGCCAGGGCGATTACTATAGACTGTTTTCGGTGATCGCACAGCATCAGCTTGGCTTCACACCTTTGTGCATGTTTATATGTGTTGTGCTCCGAAATAAAATTTCAGTTGTTATTGAGCGCCTGTGTCCGTCCATTCTTCTGTGTGTTTCCTTGTTGTTCCTTGCACTCTTATTTAGGCATACCTAAGTTTGGTCTAGTTTTGGGACATGTCCTTCAGAGTTATCTGGCGTTGAGAGCTTGCGTTGTTGATTACTGTGTCATATCCTTTCTCCTACAGTAAAACCGCTTAACAGAATCATGCACACAGCTTTGAACTTCAGGCCAGTTCGCGCAGCTTAATTTCATGTCTCATAATGGACATTTTTGCAGTAGCTTCATGTAATTGCACAAAGCCCCCTCATCTACCATTTTTGATGACCATGCTTGCGAAAATGGAGGAGTTTTCTGAGCGTGATTTTTCACAAGCGTCCCCTCAGTTATCGACGCCCTGGCCTGCTGCACAATAATGGACCTTTTCTCAGCTGCGCGTCGCTCTTGTGACCGCCAGGTGAAGTATCCTTGACGGGACGGCTAGCTTACTGAGGTTCCCTCGCATATTTCCAGAAAACATTTTTTCACAATAGTTGAGTGGGCTTATTTTCTGAGCAGTAGTTGAATGCAGGGCTCTCATGTAGGAAGCAGGTCAAGTGCAGGGGGAAGGTATATCAGGGCGTGTCCACAGATGCCTAAAGCATATCACTACACGTGCTAGCTGAAAGTAGCCCAGCACTTATATATACTGCTTGGAAAACAGGCCGGCACCACTACTGCGAATGAATTTGTGCAGAAAAAATAGGAGCGATCCTCGGTAACCCGCCCCGTCAGATGTTCCTCGCTTGGCGGCCACAAGAAGGGTGCGGTGCTGGAAAAATGTTCTCCGTGCAAGAGAAAGCGCTTGCTGTATCTGCAGCCGCGATGCGGTTCCAACACGCTTCCATTTTTTCTTTTTTTTTTTTTTTGCCGCGCCGCCGCAGTTTAGTCGCCGAGGTGTTTCCATCGCTTGCATGTGTATACATTGTGAATGTGTCTATTCCCTCCACATCTCATTTTTCTCTCGTTTTTCTCTCACACAGGTTCCCTCGGAGTATGGATTCAACCACGACGATGACAAAAGACTGCTCGGTTATCCTGCCATTTTCAAACGCAATAAAAAGTAAACCCTGCCTTCCGTTCTCATGTACTAATATCGGTGTGCAAACTGCACCCTGAATGGCTACATGGCCCGTCACAAATATGTCGCTCTAGCACGAAGAAACCAACATTGCGGAAGCGAGGGCGTCTGTGACCGGCTGACGAAGACATCATACATATTTTCACCAAACGTTTTTCTTCTGTATAGGGCATGTGTTAAGGCTGTCTAATGTTGCAGCGGAGGCAGCATTACCACACATATGCCAAACGGAGTCGCTTGCGTTGCAAATAAAGAAAATGTATGTCTCGTATCACTTCGATAGCGTCGATGTCTTGTGACTGAGTGCACAATCAGTCGAAGTGGGGTTGTTTTCAAATTAATAGCGCACCAGTGTGCGCCTAGACTATATTTAGAAGGGCGCAAACATACCCTTCGAAGGAAAAGAACATTATCTTTAATGGGTGTAAAAAACACTATAATATGAATTTATTTTATTGCTCTGGGTGGTAATATTACCCTTCCAAACAAAGCATAAATATGAACGTAAAAGTGCAAAGTTACGCCCATTCATAGGGTGCAAACATACACTTACGGGGTGCTGTAGTAAGCTCATTACGCTGGCATAAATGCAGACCATGTGAGGGTAAGTTTACGCCTTATGATTAAGCATAAGCTTATTCCAGCTGGGAGTAAACATGCACCCGATTTTAGAGGATATTTTTGCACTTTCATGACCTAACCTTTAGTCCTTCTGAGAAAGGGTAACGTTACTCCCCAGTAGCATATACTTGCACTTCACTATATGGCATAACGTTAGCCTCGTTGTAGCATAAACTTTACACCAGACACACTTAAGCCCCCGTCGAGGGTGTAACTTTGCACCCAAAGGGGCTCCCCAGTGCGTCAGTGGACTTACCCCCCTAAAGGGGTAAGATCACACCTTTTTTTCTTAGAGTGCAGCAAGAACATCATCAGACGTAAACACATGCGGGGTGTTGGATGTGGGACTCAGGCGCCACTGGACGCGGCGACTCGGCTGGTCTACTGTTTCTTTTGCCTCTACCGCATCTCTCTGTGGTGTTCTCGTTTTCCTTTTCCATTTGAAACGATAGGAGCTCTTGTCTTATTCGCAGCGTTTTAAGCTGGTAACTTGCCGACAGTCTGAAGCGGAGCTGGTCTCAATTGAACAGGGGTCGAATCGCGCTTACCTCTAGTATCGAAGTGCGTCTCTGCAATTTTGGCTCTCGGTTTTTACTTTAAAGCGCTGCAGCTGAGCAGTATTCCTTATCGAGTAGCCGCTCATCCCCTCATCGAATTGACCACGACTAACTTCTCGTCTCCCTGTTTCCTGGCGATCTAATTTCTCGCCTTTTCCGTCCTTCCAGGTTACAGCTTTGCCTTTCAGGAATGCCCTTAGCTTCATCTCAAGTCTGAGCTGAAGCGCCTCTAGTTTAGTGTCTAGCCTTTCCATTTCTTTCCGGTGCTTCGCTAATTTTGCTTCCCACTCTTATTGTTTCTTTGCTGCTAGTCCACACTCTAACTCCTCTTCTTCGGCTTCTAGCCGACGCTCTCTTTCTTCCTTTTCTTCCTCTTCTTCTTCCTTTTACTTCTCTTTCTCTTTCTTACGGTCTGATTTGAGGAGTTCCCACGTAAAACATATAACAACTCCTCATCCCCAGTTTCCAAAAGAGTCTTACAAATATCAGATTTCTCCGTCTGATCATGAACTTCCGCACCAATCTCCTTGCACATCGCCAGCAAATCTGCCTCTCGCCATCTCATAAGATCCATGGTTGCTGCTCTGAGTTTTGGCTTTGTTGACACACTGTTGTTGTGAGCTTGTCATACGCATCTCATTTAACAACTTATCTTGATTCCCAGCAGTTCAAATTAAATATCCCAAAATTTGAAGCATGGCGATACTCAAGCTAAGTCCAAGCACTCACCCGCAGAAGCAGTACCAGGTCGCATTGTCGATCCAACCACTGCCATCCAGTTGTTAGCTGTGGGACTCGGGCACCGCTGGACGGATCCTCGGCCCCATCGACGCCCGCTCCACCCAGGAAGAAATGCCGCTGTGCGAAGGAGTTGGGAGTAAAAGGACGAATACTTTGTTTATTTACATGCTTAGGAGGAGTAGAGAAGAACTGACGATGGGTCCGCACATACACACAGTTTTAAAGGGTTCGTGTTCCCCAGGTACCCTAGGTGAAGGGTGGGCTCGTCGTCGAATGAGTGTTTTCATCACCTTAATGTCACTCACGTTAACGCATTTTCACTCTCGCAGAAACGCCCCCTCAAAAGTTAAAACTTGAAGATGAGGAGGAAGCCGTTGTGGTGGTGTAGACGGCAGTACACGAGGAGCTCGGGTGTCTGCCGGCGTCTCATCGTCTGGTACACACCTGCGTCGATCGGTGTCTGCATGCCGGTGTCTCATGGTCTGGGACACACCTGCGTCGAACGAGACGCCGCGCGCCGTCAGCAAGAGGAATTGGGGAAGCGTAGCCAGTGACGACCCCGTCTTTCACTCCATTGGAATTCTCAGAAGAGATGTCCGCGTGGCCACTAGGGTACCGATCCATGCGGGAGACACCGGGAGCACTTGAACCTTTTTGTTCCAGACGTCCCGTAGTTGACCGCTGTCGCTGACCGTTGGAACAATCCCTAGTTCCTTTCTGGATTTCGTTTGTGATGGTCAGTCCAAGTGGCGTCTCGCCGTCGCCGTTCCTGACCATTAACCTCTTTCGATCGGGACTTCTTGCCTTGATGGACGAAAGCGGCAGCTCCTGCGCCAACCCGTTGTCGCCATCCATAACAGGGGTAGATCGTTCCACTTGAAGTTTGTCCTGGAGACGACGGAATATTTACAGATGTTGGTGCTGGCGAACAATGGACAATTTGTCAGTGTGGTAACGCCTTGTGACTCTAGCTGAAGAATGTTGTATATAGTCGGAAGGGCAAAGACGTAACTGGCAATGGTACAGTTTAAAAAGGAATTTGATTTTCGTTTGCCTTCTTCAGTACTCTAACGGCTTGATGTTGTGAATTCTCATTAATTCAGAAGAAAAAAGCATGTCGACGGTAGCGATTATATATAAAACGGACTGCCAATTTTTGAATCTGTTTAAGTTAGGCAATGTTTTTCTTAGTGAAAGGATCCCATACATCGCAGGCGTATAGTAATCGAGATCTGATCAGTGTGTTATAGGCCAGAAGCTTTACACGTAAGGGACAGTATTGGAGTCTGTGTCGTAGTTGACCAAGTTTGCGATGGGTAGAAGCGCAGATATTCTCAATATGAGCGATCCATTTCAAATGTTCTGTAATAGTTACGCACAAATATTTAAAAGGGTCAAATTTAGATATCCTGACCTGCTTGAAAAGATTTGGTAAGTAAAAGGAGACTTTTTGTTTTTGATGCGCATAAAAACAGTTTTGCTTGGATTCAGTTTCATATTCCAGAATCACACCAATTAGAAATAGCAGTTAGACTTTCATTAAACGCGGCCTGATCACGAATAGCAAGAACTCGCCCGTATATAATAGAATCATCATCATCATCATCATCAGCCTGATTATACCCACTGCAGGGCGAAGGCCTCTCCCATATTTCTCCACTTAACCCGGTTCTGTGCTACCTGCATCCACTTGACCCCTGCGAACTTCTTAATCTCATCCGCCCACCTAACTTTCTGCCGCCCCCTGCTACGCTTTCCTTCCCTTGGAATCCAGTTTGTTACCCTCAGCGACCATCGGTTATCCTCTCTTCGCACTACATGTCCTGCCCATGTCCATTTCTTCTTCTTAATTTCTACTAGAATGTCGGTAACTTGAATTATTTCTCTCACCCACTCTGCACGCTTCCTATCTCTTAATGTTACCCCTACCATTTTTCGTTCCATAGCCCTCTGGGTTGTCCTCAACTTAAGTAGAACTCTCTTGGTTAGCCTCCACGTTTCAGCCCCATAAGTGAGTACAGGCAAGATGCAACTGTTGTATACTTTCCTCTTGAGCGAATACTCACACTTTTATCTATGCAGAAGGTCAAGTCATTCACGTAAATTAAGAAAAGAGGGTGTAGGCCACTACTCTGCGAGGCACCGGAATTAACAGAGAGAACGTTGGAGTGACGCCCTTTATGACCAACGAATTGCTGGCGCATGTCGAGATATCACGATATCCAATGAATTATAGTTTTTGGTAAACCCAGCTCATTATCATCATCATTATGACGACGAAATGCATATCTTTACCACGGTAGTTCAGCTTCTTCCACGTCCGCGGGATTATCGCATTTCGTCTTTTTCACTTCTACATTGGTTGAAAGTATGCCGATGTTGGACCAGCTCGTGTTAAATGCCCTACCCAGTTTTCCGTCCAGATAGCAACTGCGTCTCTTAGAGCTCGAGTCGCTTTGGGACGTTACACTGCACAAACCAAGCCAAACTAAACGAAACCAAACCAAGTAGATAGCAACCCAGTGATCACGCACGCAGAGGACGAAAGTGAAAAAGTAGAGGCCACATCCCCACCGTGCGAGGCTGGCCGGTTTTTACCGGCTCCGGTACGTTACGCTCATGGAGACCTCAGTGACGACCGGCGTAGCACTGCACGGGGAAGAAACGGCCATGGTAAAAGAGTCGAGGCAGTTTGCGGTGAAGCGGCACCGAGAGACGAGCGAAGACGGCGACGACATCGGCCGGGAGATCCAGAGCCAGCCGATTACGGAAGCGACCCTGCTCCATGTACAAGATCCCGAATCAGCGAGCGAGCTACATTCAACTGTGATCGTGGATACTGGACCAGAACCACTAGACAGTGGCGAAAATGGTGATACGCTGGGACCTGCTCAGCCGCGGGCTATGGAGAGTTTTCGACAACCGTCGCTGTGCATCACAGTGTTGGGGCCGGTAATATTCTGTTCGATAGCGACGTTTGCCTTTCTGACGGTCCTGGTGACGTTGGTACTCTACGTGTACCGCATAAGATATCGCCTGTACCCTCCGAGCCCATGACCGGACAGTGAGCACACGCACACACTCTCCCGTGCTTCCCCTGCTTACGACGACACGAATGCTCATCGCCACAACTTGTTTTGAGGAAAACGACTCCGGAAGAATAGTTATTCTTTATGGTGATTTTATTCGGAACTCTTGAACTTTTTCTGCAGATCGCAAAGAGAAAAATTGATGGCCCCTCAACACTTGTGTCTGTCATGCTTGGGGCACCCCATCATTATGGGCTTCCGAGCCACTTGTTCGCTCACAGTAAGCTTCATGCGCAAGGATAGTTTTCAACAACGCCGCATGGGTCCGGACAAATATTGGTATAATATGTTGCGGAGCTTACGAGGCCCTGTTACGTATCTCTCGGATTGCAGAAGCAAAATAACGAGATGCGAGATCTTACGCAGGTTCTGGATTTTGGAGCGTGTGTAGGGGCTATGACACGTTAACGGGCCTTTTGATTTCTAAACTCAGTTTCATCTCGGGCAACAGAGACTTGCGCCATAAGTGAAGACAGCTAAAATGTCTTCAACTCGATTGCGCTGAGCTTTACTCAGATGGATATCACGCCTGATAGTGTCGCGTTAGCCTCCTGTATTCGCGTTTTCTCAATTTGCTTAAACAGCAAGCAGATTGTTAAGGTCTCGCAAATTCAAAGCTCGGGTAATGGAGGAGAGGACCCGAAAGAAGCAGCGCCTGTTCCTGTACACTTATGCCGCACACAATGCCTGCCAACTTAATTTTTCTTCGTGCTCTATGAACTGCTTGGCAGCCGTTCTTATGATGTGTGTTTTGGGCTGGAAATGATACATTAACCCTTTTTAGCGTTATGTTAAAACAATGGGAGGATAGTGTAGGGTTCGTCGATGGGATGAGTCACTTGAATCAGGCGCAGAGTGCGATGTTAAAATGGCCTGCGATAGCCAGGAAGAATTTTGTTTAGTTTTCAACATGGGCTGCTTGCTAAAAGGTTTTCAAAGGAGACTTCACGTTACGCTTACGCCGGCACACAGTCCGCACTGTCGTGGACTTGGTATGACGCGCGTCCGTCCAGCACATATGGCACGGATTGGAAGAGACCGGTATCCTTCAACGTCATTCCCGCCTCACCTACCGTCTTCCGTGCCATAATCTCAACGAGAAAGGGCACCGCAATATGGAGGCGGTTATACGCAAGAGAGTGAAGACCGTTCTAGTGCTAGCGATACGCACATGCACGACTGTGCCCCTTTGTTATCGGCATGCATGATACGCTTGACGAAACGTTAGACGCGCAGAAGACGAGCCATACATCTGTACCTGCGTGAACCTCCGCAGGAATGCGGTGTCCTTGCGCTCACCGGCAACGTCTTGTCCGCATTTCCTCTTACCCAAACAGCTCAGCTCATCCCTGGTGATCGCATCGGGAATCGCGCATCCCTTATACTATTAAATATGCATTCCGAAAGACGTCAGCCCATAAGAACACACCATGCACGTTGGATTCAAAAGCACTACGGCTTAAGACACGGCTCTGTGCACAAGAGCACCGACGCCGCTAAGCTACGGGGTCGGAACAACTGAACGAAACAGCAATCGTGACCGATGGCTCTCCGGCACTTCCCGGTTTCGAACTTCACGCTGTTAGCACCTCGGACCTCAAGAATCTCTCAAAAACAAGAACAATATATCATGTAGGATGGGATACTACAAACGGACGAACAATTCCAATAATCCTATCAGACTGACAGGAAGCATTTAGACGCTTCAAACAAGGCAGGCTCATCCACGTCGCAGTACGAGTCAAGCCCGTTTCACATGATGCGATTTTTGCCCTGTGACGCTGCGATTCTCGTCGGTCTAGCCGCGGAGCGAGCGTCGCTCCAGCCGCGGAGGTGTTTCCAACAAGCTGGAATTCAGTCTCAGGGTCGGCGCGGTCGTTCTGCGTTCTCCGAGGAGCGTCACGACGTCATGTGACGTATGGTGACGTGCAACGGGCTGGCACGCCCAGTATCGAAGAAGAGCCCTCCCCCCCCCCCCCCCCCCCCCCATGATATACCCCTATTTTCAGGTCCGAGTTGTTTCATTCGGCGCAGCAACGTGATTTTTGTATGATGAAAGACTGCCCGTTTTCATAAATACGTATGACTTCTAAAAATACATCTGATACATAAATCGAACACGCTCTGCTGACGCGTTCTCTACAAAGCATCAAACAACCCTGAGGGTATCTCTCACCGAATTCGCACGCGGGTTCGCTGCATGTGAAAGCTCTGTGCGAAATCTTACTCTGGCGTCACCGACTGCACCGAAAATTTTCGCTGCAGTCGCAGCATGTGAAACGGGCCTCACGCGTCCTGCGCTCGCCATTTCCACTTGCTGCTTCCGCATCGTCTGGGTACCACGGCTCTCGACTATACCTGCGAAGAAAGAACCAGGCCGCCTCAAGACAGTTGGGGGCTCAGCTCGGATTGCGGGATGTATTTCCGGTACGTATTTGATATACGCGGAGCATTTAAGCGGGCGCCATGAATGCCTTACCGCACACTCTCGCGATATGAAGTTGCCGGTTATTATCAGCCGCTACAGACAGGCACTTCCCCTCTCCAGAGTACCAACAAGCCAGTCGTCCTATCCACGACCCTACAACACGCCGCTTTTATAGGAGGTATTCACTGAGGTCGTAGTACCAGATGGCGCGAGCATCGTCCCGCCTCTTCCGCCATGTCGGAGGTCGCCGGTGGCATCGGCTCGCGCAGTTTCAGGCTCGCTGTCAGGTGACCGCCGTATATTGGAAGGGATCCGTAAAGTTTTATCAAGCTGGTATACACGCCCACATCCCTTTTCTTTGAACTCTTTATGCGCATGTAGTCTGCAGCGATATTTTCATGCTCCGGGACATACCACTAGCTGTTCAGCGTTGCAACTAGGCATCACCCGTGCAACAGCTCGACAGCAGAAGTGGCCGGTTACCCATTTCGCGAAAAACGACTTGCAGCTCGTTAAAACAATTGTTAGCTGCCACTGGGGCGAACATTTCTTGGAAAGACAGCGAGCGCATTAAATTCCCCAATTCCAAAGTTCGCATGGCCGCGAAACGTACACTTCTAGTGGCGGTAGTCGGCAAACTGCCGAAGCTTCCACAGGCGCTATTCCAGCAGTAAAGCTAAAATGCAGTTGCTTAATTTGGGTGACAGAAGGTCGAGAAAAAGATTACTGTCACGCACTCGCATGATAAACGGCACGCCCAGAGAGCATGTTTTGCAAATTTAGTATCGCCTGCGTAGCTCTGCTTGAAATGCACATAACCCATGGAACCTAGGTTCGCAACAACGCGATGTGTAGCGATAACACTTGATACAGTTGTAACATGTCACTTGCAGTCGGAGGAGGTGACAGCGTTAGCTAAGCGAACAGACACGTCGCAATGTACTCACCTCTAAAAACGACACTCCGGCCATCGACACCCTCACGCACGTGTGGCTCTTGGCCTCGCTTTCTTGCCAAAAATTAAAACACATTCATGGCTTAGTACGTTTTAATTTCTTCCCTTGTCGCAAAACTTAAGACCGCACTTCACATGGCAGGCACCGATGTCAGGGAATTCAACGCGAAGCAGTGGTCTTGTAGTACACGGCACACCTCGACGAAGTTACCGCCGTCGTACGAGCCGGTGTTTTCACAAAGTCAAACATTTCGTCGAGACAGTCGTTTTTCTTGTTCCACGAACTCCACGGGTGTATCCATTCTTTCGCATGGTTTTTGGCTGGCGCACGCAGAAATTCTGTACAGACGCGAAAAACGTACCCCACGGATCACAACGAGTTGAATACTGCGGCTGGGTGCGGTGCCCACACACACGACCACGCGTATGGCGAATTCTGCGCTGGCCGCTAGCGCCCCTAGCGGATGACATCACGTGCATACCTCCTGTAGGACCTACCCACCGATACTACACCACGTGGTTTAAGAAAGTCCGAAAGGCTCCTCTAGATTCAGTGGAACTGTGATGTCCCGGTTATAGGGCTCTTTTCGGGGTGGAGAGCCGGAATCACACACAAAATAGGGCCAGTAACAGATTTAATCAGAGCTGGATGCCCCGCTAACCCGACGGTCTTGAGGTTGCGTCTGGACGCCACAGCGATGATCCGATGCTTGAGGTGGGAGATGATGGCCATAGCTGCAGGTAGTGCTCATGGTGACGGTGTACACGGCGAGATCAATAGGCGCGCCGCCAGGACTAGCGAGCCGTCTTTGTATCTTCAGGCAGTCGTCCCACGGGAGGCGAGGCTGGGTTGACCGGCTCTAGAGCGTCTCTCGTTCCTCTCCGCCCCATCGTCCTTCTGTTGCTTTCATTGTCACCTCGGCTCCTTTGTTCCCGTTTCCGGAATCCACGCCATCACCGCAACAGCGCACGTGTAGCCGTTATTAGGTTTGGGTCGGGTGCGCCTGCGTATCGTACCGCTACCAGCAGTTAATACATGCGTGGCTCCCGTGCTCAGCCCACCACTGACGCCAGTTATTACATTTGGGTCGCGTGCGCCGGGTATCGCACCATCGACGCCAGTTATTACATGCGGCGCGCGGCCCCTCGGTAGCGTTGGCCTGGCGGCTCCGTGGCTCGGCGGACGGCATCGACAGTCCCAGCAAAGACGAGGCGTCTTCTAACGAAACAACCATTACTACAACATCATGAAGGAACGGGCAGAGAAGCTGACCTGGAGATAATACAGACACTCTCACACAGCTGGTGTCTAGCGTCGCGTCAACGGCGCGTCAAAGTAGTCTCTGTCTCAGCGGAGTCGGCCGCTGCTTTTTATAGGCTTGCCAGTTCACGGGGAAAGGGGGAGCCCTCACAGGGAAGGGAGAGCCCGACAAGTCTGGGCAAGACGGGATGACTCAATCGCAGGTGGTCCGACCGCATCTCCTCCACCTCCTGCAGACGGGCGAGGGCGACGCACTCTCACTCGAGCTCCGGGCTTGGCCGGCGTTTGCCCAAGCACGCACGCACACACATTTCGCGCGTGGCAGGATCACGTTGAGACTTGCCCGCGGGAGGAAGCGTTGGGCGGCCGATGAACGGCGCTGAAATGGCAGATCCGCTCGCGGTTCTGCCTGTTGCTATGCGGTGGCCGCGTCAGCTGTCCCACTTGTCGGTGGCGAAACGTAACAGACTGCCCCGCCGGGGCAGGGAGATCACGAAGGGCAGGGGACTGCATCCGCTGTCCGGAGGGATCGGGATGTTGCTGCTAGCCGGGGTCGTCCGACTCTTTCTCTTGAGCCAGTCAGCCTGAAGAAGTCCTTGGCAAGTCCGGGTTTCCAAGGCACCCTGCAACTTCTCTTCAGGAGAGATTGCTGACAGCCCACAACGTCACAACCACGCTAAAAACTCAACCGGTCAGCCAGCAAGCTCGGCACAAACTTCACTAAGTTATGCCAGACTATTTCCCTCTTATGCCCCCATCTATATTAAAGGGCAGCTCAGCAGCACTTGGAACGCGTCCACAAATTTGAAAATTGCATTTTCAAAACATCACTTTCAAACAAAGATAATAAACATAAATGTTCAAAACCCTATGCCAGGAAGAAAGACACCAACAAGTGAAAACTGAGGCTTCTTCTCACGTTAGGGGCTCCGACTTAAGCCATCGGCGTTACCGTTGAGATCACCGTTTTCACCAAAGCTTCGGCTGTCCGTTTCACGGAACAACCTTACCTTCCTGTTTCTGTGCAAAGAAACACATCAGTATGAATCACTCAATTTTCTAAACAACCTATCCCTCTCCTTACGCTTGGCGCACCAGTCACACATTTTCTCGGCACGGGCGCCTTTGTGCCTTTGGGATAGTCGCTTTCTTTTTCGCGATAGCTTCAATTTCTTCCATTCTTTCTCGCGCCTGCCTTTCCGTTTTTTTCTGCGGCAGCACTGGAACACAGGCTTTCTGCTTTCTTTTCGCAACCGTATGACTTCGCTCTCCTTACGATGGCAGCATTCTTTCTCGCGCCTGCCCTTCCGCGTTTTGCGTCGGCAGCACTGGAATACTAGCCTTCTGTTTTCTTTCTGAGCCATCTCTGACAAGCTAGCGGTTACCGTTCTAGCGGTAACCGGAGCAAGTGGGGTACCGGTGTCGTCAAAGTGGTCAAAGTGCGGCGCCGCGTCAGCATCGCGGCCAGGCTCACTTTCTGTCAAGTTCGAACGACAACGGCTTACGTCAGTCGCGTCAGTCCCACTTCTAGGCATTTGCTCTGGCGGCTCGCCACTCAGTGCGTCGCCTCTCTCAGAGCTAACCGGCGCACGATCAAGCTCCTGCGACAGCTGGGGCGGCGCTTCGGATTGTGTGAGGGCCATAGGGGCTACGTCCGCGTTCGCACTGGTGTTGCTTTCGCGAATACAACCTAGCGTGGTATCGGGGCTCGAACGATTCTGACTCTGCTCTGGTCGCTCACTGTCGCCTTCGCAAGTCTCGCTCTTTACAGCGTACGCGCACTCCTTGTCGGTCTGCCCTGACTGATCACAACTCGCGGGCTGCGCAGTTTCCCTGATTGGCAATTCGCTTTTCTGCGTGCCCTGCTCTACGACACAGTCGATTTCGGAAACCGAAATTTTGTCATTTCCTAGCTGGTTTCCTTCTCGCCACGCTCTACACCAGTTTCTGCTTTTGTCTCGAGAAGCGGTTGAGTTATTGATGGTTAATCAAACTCGTTTGATGGAACTGTATCTCCTACAGCTACTTGGGTCGGTGTGCAGTTCACCTCGCTTAACGGCGTCACTTTCGACTTCTCGCCGTTGAAGCCGGCGCTAACCTTCTCAGCTAGTGGCTCGACCAAGGTAACAGGATACTCTTCTCTTCGAGGCTCGGTCGGCTCGCCACTGCGGTCACATTGCTGGGCCGCTTCCCAAGCTGTAGTTTACTCTCTGGTACCTTTGACTTTTCAGGCTCACTTGTGTCTACAGCGTACGTGGTCTTAATCTCAGCGTGCTGTTCCTCACACTCCAGTGCAAGTTCGATTTGCTCCAGAACTTCCGCACTGTCTAGCCATTCGCCTACAGCGGCTTTCAACTGATACGCCAAATCAAAGTACGACTTGTAAGAATTTTTCTCGCTCTCATATCTTTTTCGAAGATCATGAGGCGTTATCTGATATCGTATCAGCAATGACTATTTTAGTTCATTATACATTTTCAAGCGGTCGCCAACCAATCGCTTGATTTCTTCCGACGCTTCAGCGGAGAGAAGAGCTACCAACTTCTGCGCCCAGCTATCTCGCTCGAAGCGTTTACTTCTGCAGACGCTTTCGAAGTCTGCCAAATACTTTGCCATATCCTCGGCGATGAAGAACGGTGGCGGACCGTCTCGCGGTATCGAACCGTTACACTGAATGGCATTGAAAGCTTAAATCCTTTCCACGCTCATTCCATGTGCTGAAATCTCCAGCTGCATCAGCTGCCTTACGCGGGCGTCCTCTTTCTCGTGACGTTCCCTACGTTCACGATCCTCTTTCTCGTGACTTTAACGTTCCTCTCTCGTGACGTTCACGTTCTTCGTTCTCGTGACGTTCTCTACATTCACGTTCCTCTTTCTCGTGACGTTCGTCAATGATCTCAAGGCATTCCAAAAGCTCGTCATCTTCAGCTTCTAACGCAAGAATAGCCTTTAACACTTCTGGTTTTTTGAGTTTTTCTTACAAATTCAGACCCAATTCCTCCGCAAGCTCCACCAATTTCGGTTTGCGCAACGACTTCAAATCCAAATTCATGGCTATTCAGAGTGCTGCCTTCTCTACTGCCCACTATTGCCTTGCTGCAATTAACCCAGCTACAACAACAACACAATTACCAGCTCTGTTCTCTACTTAACAAAAGCCTGGCAAAACTGAGTAGAACAAAGTCCCGCACTCACCAAACCTCGCCGCCAAGAATCCAACGCAGTCGTTCCGCTGCAAGCAACCAGTCATCACACAGGGCTCGTTGCACTGCTCCCGGCTTTCCGCTGAGCTGCTTGTTTCACGGGTCACGCCTGGGACATCTCCGCTCTTCCCACCAGATGTTGCACCTCGGTCAGGCCTGGCTCGTTTCACCAACCACGGTCACTGCTTGGTCGTCCTCGTCCCTCTGCTGTTCACCAGTTGTTGGACGACGGTATCGCCTGGCTCGTTCCTCCGACCACGGTTACGG
>NC_139344.1:122832236-122967236 GCF_055883805.1 Amblyomma maculatum
TATGTGGTGATGGTCCAATGGCTCTAAGTGAGCCTGTTTCCAGGAATCCTGTTTTGTAAGCCTGTTTTGCTTTGTGGACAACCTGCAAATGCCAAATTGACCCTGTCAAGAGAACGTCTGGAAAAACACAAAGAAACGTCCCCCTGCGGGAAATGCAGGAAGTGCTTTCTTTCTTTTGTTCACCCTTCCAGTCGATAAGCCCTATCGTCCAGTGAGGAATGCCTACTTTCCAAAGGAGACGACAGAGTGACATGTCCGCTGACGTGCAGGACAAGAAAGGAGCATGACCATACAGTCATTAAGTGATTTCCCAGGAATGCAGGAAAGATTTGCAATTGTCGAAAACGGACAATGCTGGGAGCGGATGCGGCGCCACGTGCACTCGGGTTTCTGAGAAGTAAAACCACTTGTCAGAACCAGCCTGCGGTTTCTTTGCTGAAGAATAGAAATGTACCTCCTCTCCTCGCCGTTCCCAAGCTTTTCCCGCCAACAAGTGATCACGCCCAACGAATGAATGCCGGACCAGTCAGTGCTTCAGACCATGAGTGCAGTGATGTGTTCGATTGGATGCCGATACCTGAGGGGCGTGCCCTGGATTTGGTTGGTCAGCATCTTCAGAGAGGGGCTGGACATAGGGGGTTTTAAGGACGCTGCAGAGCACGAAATGTCGCTCTGGGCCCTGGGTAAACGGCTCATCCAGTCGCTTCTCGCTATGAACTCTTAACGCTTGCCATTTTGCTGATGTACCCTTCTTTTTCGTGTAAATAATCTTGTAAATAAGTTTCTCAAAGTGCCATTAAACCTGCTTGTACATATTTCACCAACTTCGAAGATTCAATCCTACTTCAACCCCGAGTCTCTGCACGCTACCAAGTGAAGGCCGGGTCGACATAGCCCCAGCGTCACGACAACTGGTGTCCAGCGTTGGGATCTGAATCTACAAGCCACAACATCTGATGACTGGAGGTGGGATCTGGATCTACAAGATACAACATCTGGTGATTCGAGGTGGATCAGAATCTACAAGCCACATCTTGTGATCGGGGGTGGCATCTCAAGCAACAAGCAGGCGCAACAATCGGCCAACAAGAGAGCAGCTCGGAACATCGATCGCATGTGTGGGTGAGTGCTTGGCTTTTCTTCTGATGTGGACCAGGTTCTAGAACAGGGTTAGATTTTAGAACTGGTAAAAAGTGTTGAAACGCCTTTAGGTTTGGTAGTTTGCACTGTTGTTTTGGAAGTAGCCGACACTCGGAGCGATCATGGACCTACAAAAGCTGCAGAAACCGGAACTGTTGCAATTGTGTGAGGAATTGGGAATTGATACAAGTGGTTTGGCACGAAAACCCTTGATTATAAAGGCAATCACTGATCTGGGAACCGATGATGAGGAGCTCAGTGAAGCATGGAACCTCATCGGTCAAAAAAAGGAGCAGCTCAGACAGCAGAAAGAGCGGGAAAAAGAGGAAAAGAGGCGTGAGCGTGAACTTGAGAGGGAAAAAGAGGAAAGGGAGCGCGAACGTGAGTGGGAAAAAGAGGAAAAGAAGCGTGAAAGAGAAGCAAAAAAGCTGGACCAAGAAATTGAGCTCCGGAAATTAGAACTAGAGTTGAGCAAGAGGTCGGGCAATTGTCCCCAGCTAGCGGTACCTCTTCTCAACAAGGAGGCAGATTTCAAGATGTCAAAGTACATGCAGCCATATGTGATATCAGGGGATATCGGTCTGTATCTGGCTAACTTTGAGCGAACCTGCGAAAAACTGTCCTTCCAGCGAGACACTTGGTCTCAGAGATTATTGACGGTTCTGCCCTGCGAGGCAGCGGAGGTTGTCGCGCGGCTAAGCAAGGAGGACGCGGACAACTACGAGAAGGTCAAAGCTTGCCTTCTGAGAAAGTATAGGCTTAGCGCCGAGGCGTTCAGACAACGTTTTCGGAACGCTACTAAGTCCAGGGACGAGAGTTACCCTGAATTCCTGTACAATTTAAGAATTAATTTGGGCGAGTGGCTAAAGAGCACTGATTCCTACAGTGATAGGGACGCTGTAGTCGAGCGAATTCTTTTGGAGCAGTTTTATAACTGCCTCCCAGAAAAAGAAAGAAATTGGTTACAGGACCGAGGCGAAATTAAGTCGGCAACTGAAGCTGCCGAACTTATTGAGGAGTATGCTTCGCGCCGACAATTCAGCAACCCAGCAGTGGATAGGCCCCGCAATCCCAAGTTGAGTGTGATTAACCGTCAGAAAAGGCACTTTGCTAGATTTGCAAACGAAGAAAGGAAGGCTTCTTCAGGCAAACGCCCTAGAAAGGACGGCAGTGAGAAAAGTGGGGAAGTGACCAACGCGCAGAACACAAAGAACAAGCTTGGGGCTAGGAAGCCGCTCACATGCTTTAGGTGTAATGAGCAGGGTCACATTGCCGTCAACTGCCGGAAAGAAAAGATTGCTTTCTCGTATGTCAGGGACTGCGATGAAAATATGCAGCTTTTAGAACCCTACCTGCATGACCTAGTAGTCAACGGGAAGCCTTGCAAGGTACTGCGCGATTCGGCCGCAACGATGGATGTTGTCCATCCGGCGTATGTATCGCCTTCCGACTATACAGGACAGTGTGCATGGATCCGACAGGTAGTTGAGGAACAGAGTGTGTGCTTGCCGATCGCGAACGTGGTCATCGAGGGCCCTTTCGGCGAATTAACAACCGAGGCTGCCGTTTCAGGAAAGCTTCCTAAGTGCTATCCGTATTTGTTCTCCAACAAATCGGACATGCTGCTGCGAAAGAGGGGCATCCTTTTCGGAGACAGAGTTGTGCAAGCCTTAACACGTTCAAAGGCGCGAGAACTAGCTACACTGCTCATTCCAGAAAAATCCACAGCGGAGGAAACGGCAGTTAAAACAGTGGTAAATGCGGAAGATAGCAGGTCAGAAAACTTTGAGAGCGAGGCATCTCAGATAAGTCAACTTGAAAGTGAGCTTGATGAGACGCGGAATGAGGACGTTCTTGAGAGTAACCTCTTGCCGCCAGTGTCTAGTAATCTCACGAGACTTTTAAGTGGAACCCGAGAGGACTTAGCTATGGAGCAAGCCGAGGTAAATCTAACGTTAAACCTTCCCGAGGAGATGGGGGACAACTTGATTTGCCTCAGCGGAAAAGGAAGCAACGCTCAGGAGCTTCTCAAAAAGACGGAGCAGAGAGGAGAACTAAAGAAATCCCAGCTGTCCGATCTGGGCGAGATAATAACAGAGTTTGAGGCCTGCTTCGTGGACAGGCCAGGCAGAACTGATTTGACTGAGCACGATATTGAGCTGACTTCAGACGTGCCAGTGCGATCAAGGTGCTACCGATTTTCTCCAAGGCAAAGAGAAATTCTGGATAGGGAAGTAACTCGCATGCTGGAATTAGGAGTAATAAAACCCTCGGAAAGCGATTATGCTTCGCCTATGATCTTAGTAGAAGCTCCAGGTAAAGACCCTAGGCCTGTGGTAGACTACCGAAAGCTAAATTCTCTCACCAGGGATCAAGTGTATCCTATTCCGAATATTGAGGAGAGAGTAGAACAGGTCAGTAGAGCGGCATATGTGACTACGCTGGACCTTACTCGAGGATACTGGCAAGTACCGCTCACTGAACGCGCCAGCAGATACGCGGCTTTCGTCACTCCGACGGGCAGCTACCAGCCAACAATGATGAGTTTCGGGCTCAAAAATGCTCCATTTTGTTTTTCCCGACTCATGGATAGGGTGTTAAATGGGTGTGAAACATTCGCGGTGCCTTATTTAGATGACATTGCGGTTTTTTCCGACTCATGGGCGGACCATATGGTACATCTAAGAGCTGTACTGAGCCTTTTGCGTCAAGCTGGACTAACCGTAAAGGCCGAGAAATGTTGCCTGGCAAGGGCGACCGTGGACTACTTGGGTCACAATGTAGGTCAAGGTTTCAGGAAACCCAGCGAGATTAAGATTTCTGCGGTAGCAGACTACCCGCGGCCGAGCACGAAGACGGAAATTCGAGCATTCCTGGGTCTGACTGGGTACTACAATCACTACATCCCTAACTATTCAGCTTTGGCTAGCCCTCTGACCGACGCTCTCCGCAAGACAGAACCGACAAATGTAGTCTGGGACGAACAAAAGGAAGCCTCCTTCGTAAACCTGAAGGCTGTGCTGATTAGCCGTCCGGTATTGCGAGCTCCAGACTATGGCCGAGAATTCACGGTCCAGTGTGATGCCAGTGATCGAGGGTTAGGTGCTGTTCTCTGCCAGAGAGATGACGACGGTAATGAGCACCCTGTGCTCTACCTGAGCAGAAAACTGAGTTCTAGAGAGAGGGCTTATTGCGCGTCAGAGAAAGAGTGCGCTTGCATTGTATGGGCCATTCAAAAATTGCAGTGCTATCTTGGAGGGGCCAAATTCACCGTAGAGACGGACCATTGTCCCCTGGCTTGGCTGCAAACTGCGACATCGAAGAACAGTCGCCTTCTTAGGTGGAGCTTGATTTTACAGCAGTACAGTTTTGAAATAAGATACAAAAAAGGGAAGCTAAATGGGAATGCGGACGCGCTTAGCCGCTCTTTCTAAGCGGTCCGAGATGTTCCTCACCATGTATCCAAATTGATAATCAGGTTTTTTTTTTTTTTTTTTTTTTTTTCGTGCGCTTGTATATGTGTGGCTATGTAAAGCAGCACGTTTGGTTTTCTAGGAATACGTGGGTCCCGAACGTCTTGAGAGTGGGCTTTTCTCGAACAACAATGGCAGTTTTCTTTTAACCTGGTCTCTTCAGACGGGAGCCGAGTGCTTGCTTCGACATGTGGTTGAGTTTCAGACAGCTCGAGCAATTTGGCCTACAACAATCGAGACAACGCGACAAGCAACAGCGAGCTTCAAGCGTTCACGTGCAGGCCATTAAGTCGTCTCTTCATGCAGCAGCTGGGACTGCTGCCCTCCGAGACTCTTCTGGCGGGGGAGGAGGCTGTTACGACCAAGCATCCGCATTTGCGCGCTCTATTGTTCGCCTGTGGGCATGGATAAGTGCTGTGAATATGTGGTGATGGTCCAATGGCTCTAAGTGAGCCTGTTTCCAGGAATCCTGTTTTGTAAGCCTGTTTTGCTTTGTGGACAACCTGCAAATGCCAAATTGACCCTGTCAAGAGAACGTCTGGAAAAACACAAAGAAACGTCCCCCTGCGGGAAATGCAGGAAGTGCTTTCTTTCTTTTGTTCACCCTTCCAGTCGATAAGCCCTTTCGTCCAGTGAGGAATGCCTACTTTCCAAAGGAGACGACAGAGTGACATGTCCGCTGACGTGCAGGACAAGAAAGGAGCATGACGCATACAGCCATTAAGTGATTTCCCAGGAATGCAGGAAAGATTTGCAATTGTCGAAAACGGACAATGCTGGGAGCGGATGCGGCGCCACGTGCACTCGGGTTTCTGAGAAGTAAAACCACTTGTCAGAACCAGCCTGTGGTTTCTTTGCTGAAGAATAGAAATGTACCTCCTCTCCTCGCCGTTCCCAAGCTTTTCCCGCCAACAAGTGATCACGCCCAACGAATGAATGCCGGACCAGTCAGTGCTTCAGACCATGAGTGCAGTGATGTGTTCGATTGGATGCCGATACCTGAGGGGCGTGCCCTGGATTTGGTTGGTCAGCATCTTCAGAGAGGGGCTGGACATAGGGGGTTTTAAGGACGCTGCAGAGCACGAAATGTCGCTCTGGGCCCTGGGTAAACGGCTCATCCAGTCGCTTCTCGCTATGAACTCTTAACGCTTGCCATTTTGCTGATGTACCCTTCTTTTTCGTGTAAATAATCTTGTAAATAAGTTTCTCAAAGTGCCATTAAACCTGCTTGTACATATTTCACCAACTTCGAAGATTCAATCCTACTTCAACCCCGAGTCTCTGCACGCTACCAAGTGAAGGCCGGGTCGACATAGCCCCAGCGTCACGACAAAAGGGATGAAATGAGCACTCAATATAAAGACATGGCTGCTTCAATTTATCTCTCTGCGAAGGCTAGCACGAATCTTGAAGAAGCCCGAAAAGAGACACGAGCTTCGCTTTCTCTGTGCTTTGTGTCTAAGGGCTCTTTCGCCACGTCAACGCTCGTTCATCGGCGTTTTAGTCGGCTGCAGTAGGGCATGAGCAGTTTCGCTCTGTTGCCTTTCACAGCACCACTATTGCGCGAGTGGAGAGGTTTGCGGCCGCGTCTGAGTTGAAAGAACGCACAATGCATGAGGGAGTAAACAGTCGTGCTATCATGAACAACCTTTAGGCTTGTAAACAGGAATTTTGAATTCTTGTGTAGCCTCTTACAAACTTCATCGGGTTGGGGATTGCGGTTGTGACAATGGTGATGGTTGTGATGGTGGTAGTAGCGGTATTAGTAGTAGTAGTAGTAGTAGTAGTAGTAGTAGTAGTAGTAGTAATTGTAGTAGTAGTAGTAGTAGTAGTAGTAGTAGGGTAATGGCGATGGTAGTTATGTTTAATCTGAGCGGCTTCGTAGCAATGGTAGTCGTAGTCATGATATGTAATGTCGTAATAGCAGTAGCAAATGTTTTACTCGATACCCGTTTCCTAGGCAAAAGTACACCCTAAAGGAACAACAGCGTTGCTCAAGATCATAGTTTGGGCTGTGCTCGCCGTCCTTTGTGTGTTAATGAAATAACAAACCTGCGTAAGCACACCTTTTCGATATAAGAAGACTGCTTAACCAAGCTTTTATTCGGGGATCATGCTTTCTCGGGTTTGACTTTACAGAATCATTTCCTTGCTGTTCGAACCGGTTCCAACTGGTTCAGACAAGTTTAGAGAGATAGAGAGAAACAAACAAACAAACAAACAAACAAACAAACAAACAAACAAACAAACAAACAAACAAACAAACAAACAAACAAACAAGTAAGCAAGCAAGCAAGTAAGTAAGAACTGGGCGTTTTCCACTACATTTTTTTTGTAGCTCCTTTTCCTTTCCTGTTTCATTTTGCTATAAAGTCTAAATATAGCTGAAACGTAGTGTGTCACTATTTTTGCCCCCAGATGTTATGACGTGGCCCACTTGACTGACAGACTGCCGCAAAATTTTTAGATTGAGATAAGCGACTACTACAGCAGCAAATGGAAAATAATTATTAGTGATTATATTAATCGACATAAAAACGACTAAGGCTTCCATGCGCCAAACATAATGTGAAGCAAAGTTAAGTATTTACTGCTACGATTTTTAGGTAGTTCAAATTTCACTACAATTTTATTTTTGTTCTCATTTCAGCTTATTTTGTCAGTATGCCATCACGAAATCGTTCTTTTAGAAAATCTTTGGAATAATATAACGTAAGTATTATATTAATAATTAGTATTATTTTCAGACGTCGAAACAAGAAAGCGTAGTCAATACAGCAAATATGTTATATCTTTGTTTCGACGTGCTTTCCCAGCAATCAACAAGGACGAATGTTTCATTGAGAATGCCTTTTCGGACTCCTATTTGTATAGTAAACAGTCTTAGCTACCTGGGTACCCATGAACGGTTTAAAAAATTCCTTAATACACGACATTTTAAATTATAAACTATCAGTTAAGCGACAGACTGTAGTTCAGTTAGACGCAAAGTATCCTTCAATAAAGCTGATAGTTGTCACATATTCAGCGTTTTAGTTTGCACAATCCTGCGCTTAGTTTCAAGGAGGGATACAAGCCACGGCCGAGGTGCAATATATTATAGTTTCTGAGCAGGTGCTAACCTTGGGCAGTGTTACGAATTGGTAAGGTTTCTCCTGAATATGACACTTCCAGCTTTTAGTTCCAATTTGTAGGCTGTCTTAGGCACATCGAAATCACCATCATTGATGAGAATACCTATCAAGCTAAACTCAATTATTATTTTTTTTTTGACGCCTTGTAAGCAAGGCCGTCACATGCTCGCTCACCAAATGGAGTTTATAGAATTAACGCTATATTCTCTAACAAATAATTCTATTCAGTTCTTTGCTACATACATCATCCACATATGAAGATCAGTCTTATTCCTGGCGTAGTTTAACTTGTCAAAGGAAAGAAGCACACATAGCTAGGGACAAAATGAACAGAAGACGACGGGGAACACCGACTCCAGGAACTGTCTTCGCAACTAAAATAAGATGTAACCAAAGGACGGACTGGCAAATGGCTGCCCGAGGAGGATTCCTATATATCTACAGTACTGGTTTGTCATTGTGACGTCTCAGTCAACCCAACAGAGCTCGCTTCTATCGGATAGCATACGGATGAAGCGAAGGTGCCGTGCTACTCATTACGACAATAGGCAAGTAAAATTGGCTTGCGGTGGTACTTCTATTTTTATTTTTTCATTGTGAAAGCAATACTACTCTAGGTTTCGAGTATTCAGCGTAGCGCGGCGGTAGCCACGCACGTCTTACCCACGCGACGTTGTGACGTCATACCCCATGTGACACTAGGGTGAGAGCTGGGCTACCAACTCAAGCGGTCGTCGTAGAGCGGCTGCAGCCACGTCTTACTCACGTAACACTGTAACGTCACACCCCACGTGACAGAAAAGCAAGAGATGGGCTCCCAACTTAAGCGGTCGGCGTGGCGCGGTCGGAGCCGCGGCTCAGTTGGCAGGGGCTGCCAACTTGGGTCTCTCGTTTCACATGGGACGGCCATGTCAGAATCAGCCTGATAAGACCCTGGCATTCACGTTACCCCGATATGCCACTACCCCACCGGGGTGGCGCAGTGGTTACGGCGCTGGAATACTGCTCCCAAGGACGCGGGATCGAATCCCGGCCTCGGCGGCAGCTTTTCGATGGAGGCGAAAAGCAAGGCGATGTCAGTGCGATGTCAGTGCACTTGAAAGAATCACACGAATTTGTGCGATGTCAGTGCACGTGAAAGAACCCCAGGTGGTCGAAATTTCCGGAGCCCTCCACTACGGCGTCTCTCATAGCCTGAGTTGCTTTGGGACGTTAAACCCCACAAACCAACCAACCAATAGGCCACTAAGCCACGTTCATACGGCTTGGTTAAAGCGGGGCTTTATATGAGGGCTGATGAAGTAGAAAAAGAGAAGAAAGAACGCTCGGTCAACCGCAGCCAATGCTTTCGCTCAATATTTGGTTCAGGAACTCTTGTAATGTTTTTTTTTTTTTTTTTTTTTTTTTGCACCAGATTCGCCATTTAGTTTCAGAGTTTTATATTGAGTGTTATATTTAGTGTTCATTTGAACTTCCAGTTTAAATGCTATTTATTACATGACAGTCTAAAAAAAAATGCAACTGATCGTAAGGAACAAATTTCTCCTAGGGTGGCGTCACTGCGTAGTGCAGCAGCCAACTGGGTTCGGGTTGCAACGCAAGTCCGACAAAGACAACTGGTCGAGTCTTCGCATTCGCTGTGGCAACATATTGTTCTTGGTTCTTTCAATTATTCGCAGGCCACAGTCTTGCAAAATGGCTATGATGTTTTCGGTGGGCAGTGACACTTTTTGAAAGTAGCGAGAAGAGTTCTTTACTAGCTGCGGCTTAGTAAACAAGAAAAAAATGGGGGTACACTGTAGTTCCGCCTTTAAGGTTATGACGCCATAGCCCTAGTGGCTCCCGTTCGCCGGCTCCCCGCGTGTGGATCCTCGCTCGGTCCCTGTACTTTGCTACGCGCTCAATCATTAATTTTTAATTTGCGCCTCTATTACGCCACACATATTGATTAGAATACAGTCGTAAGCTACCACATTATATGAAAGACCACCGGACGTAGTTATAAAGCTCCCCCTTTAACTAAGCCGTACGGATGTGGTTGCGTGGCCTGGGGGTAGCGTGTCCAACTCGATATCTATAGGGGTCTTGGAGGGGTGGGTACCGATATCACATCAAAGGCGAAGCCCGAGCTGACTGCGCCTGCAAAATCGACCATGTCATGTGTTCTCATGACGTCGTACAGCTCGCCGACCAGTCAGTCCGCTGCCATGTTACCTGGCAATTGCCATGTTTCCACAGGCATGCATGTGATATTTCCCTCACAGCGCCGACAATGCCGGATTTTCTGGAGAGTGTTGCCTTCTTTAACGATTCCGTGCAAAAAAAACAACAACAACATAATAATAATAAATAAAAAAAAAATGCACACAAAAGTTGGCAGCGTAAGTGAGCCAGAACAGTGCCCAGAACATCTTCGGAACGCTTCCTTCGATTCGTTTCGGTTCAGGTTCAGTTCCAAGCTGGCGGCAAAAATGCGGGTTTCGGGCGGTTCCGCTTCCGCGAAAAAAAACTCCTTTCGGGTTGGTTCTCGGTTCGGTTCTGATTCGACAGCTGTGTCTATTTCAATAGGCGCTAATGACAACCTTACATCATCCAGTGCTAATTCGCGAATATGGAATATATAAAATGCCCGTTTTAAGTTGAGGTTTTACACACTGTGCTTCACATGCCAGCTCCTTTGGCGACATCAGTCCGGATCGAGACCGTTGAATGCATCGTGGACCCCAAGCGAAGGAAATGATAACACGCCATTCAAATGTGCACACTATGGTGCCCTCCTGTCGAGCTGGAAATTTCCTCGTTTTATCTATTTACACCTCACTATACTCACGCGTGCTCGGATTTTATTGTCATGTGGAATGCCAGCGAATGTTAAAGAACCCCAGGTGATTTCTAAATGAATACCGAGGCATTCACTAAAGCATCCTTCATAGTCTGCATGTGTCGCTTCGGGATGCTAAACCCTACAATTTCAGGATTTCACCTATACCACCAACCCAACTGAAGCCAGTGCCTGCAAAAACGTTGATTACTGAGAGACAACAAGAACATTTTCTCACTCTCACCTTTTTCATTCATTCATTCATTCATTCATTCATTCATTCATTCATTCATTTAATTCATTGGGCTATATTAAGAAATTTGCTCGAAATTTTTATTACCTTTATTTTTCGACCAGACTACTTCTGACGGCAGGGAAATGGCAGTTGGCAATAATGGGGGCTGTCAGTTACTAAAACAGTAGAATTCTGTACGTTTATGCTGGCCTTGCTCGCAAAAGGATGAAGCCAATGCAAGGCAATAAACCGCTAAAATCATAGAACAAGGCGTTTTATCTCCGTTTGAAAGAACCACGTACGCAGATGCAAAAGACGTTTTGCGTGGCATACGGGATGATAAAGCGTCTAGGCCGCACGCCATATCCGACTCGGCTGCGGCGCCCTAGGCACTGCTTCCTAGCTGAGCCAAAGCTTCAGCAAAGCGACAAAACCAACAAACCAAGATGTGAGAGGTGCATTTTTATTGTTGTTATCACTAACCGTTCATGGAGATTCAGTTTACGCTGACAGCTTTTCCATTTTTCTAGCCGGAGCGGAAGTTATAGCACGGAATCGTTCCGCATCAGTGATATACCACGGACGGAGAGATATGCGAAGAGCGGCCTCCCTCCAGCCGAGGTCGACGGAAGTGCGCATTTGCGCGAGCAAAGCAATTTGGGGGGTGGAATCTGCGGGAAGAAAAAAACAGGTGCTTTGTGAAGTTGGAGCTTTAAAACAAGCAGACGGGGGCAATGATGAGGAACCAACTCGTTGCAAGCAATGACAGCCTTTTTCGAACCTTGCACGTCGAAATTAACTTCGGTTGGTTTATGGTTTTTGGGATTTAACGTCCCTTAGCGACTCAGGCTATGAGAGACAGCTTAGTGGAGCGCTCTGGAAATATCGACCACCTGGGGCTATTTAATGTGCACTGACATCGCACAGCACATGGGCGCCTAGCTTTTCGCCTCCACCGAAAAGCGGCTGCCAAGGCTGGCACTCGATCCCGCATCTTTGGGCACAGTAGTTGAGTGCCCTAACTATACTGCGCCACTCCGGCGGTGCGGAATTAACTTAATTTGTCCGTCTATTGGCCATAGAACGTCCTGCTAAAACGCGATGAAGACACATAAGTACTTTCATTATTCCTATTTCGTCCCGTAGAACATTGATGTGACTTCATTAAACCCCATTTCATCTCTTTAATGTATTCATGTAATATACGTATGCCAAAACAGCCGTTCTCACGTAGCGTGTCATTTTGCACTCAGAATCACTTCACAAAGAAAATGACGTAGACAAAGTTGAGGGAGGGTACCGGCTAAGTGAGAACGGCTGTTTTGGCATACGTATATTGCATGAATACATTAAAGAGATGAAATGGGGTTTAATGAAGTCAGGTCAATGTTCTATAAAGTCTAAGTTTATAAAAGCACTCTCTTTAGCATCCATAGCTCTAACGTCGTTTATAAAAAAGACATAATCAACTACCAGCGACGAATGCACGCGGAAGCTTGCAAATACTTCATCTTTAACATTTCAGACCAACTGCCCAAAAAATTCACTCTGGAGAGCTTTATCGCGGAGGTTAATTTAGAGAAGAATTAAAATAGTCAAAATTAACACTAAACATCACAGACGAAATTAAGTTGTAGGAAGGGCAATATTAAAAGGTCGCGCGCAATGTTCATAGCCCCCCCCCCCCCCCCCTCTTTAGTTTTTTTTTTTTTGTTTATAAACGTGCACTTACACTGGAAGGCAGGGACATTATGTTGTGTTTAAATTAAGACTGGCTTTGTTGCTTGCCTGAAAACTGGTAGGAAATCCTTTATTGAAAAATCTAAGCCCTACACCTTTCCCCATACTGCCTCCGTGCCGCAGTCAGTTCAGGTATGAGCAAAGATGAACCTAACTACGACACCGAACCTGTCCAGTAAGTCAACAAGATTTTTCTTGAGTGTCGGGGAGGCACCTGGAGATGTTCCCAGAGGAATCGAGAGCATGCTGCGTCAGGTACGCAGAAGACACTCGGAATTGTTCTTTCTGGGTACAGACGCCTTTTGGAACTTTCGAGCGTTGTCTCCATCGACACCTCGTAGCGATGTGACAAAGATGTGTCTGCTTGGCTTTCCTCGCAAATGGAAGTAACTTCTCTAGATCCTATCTTATTTTGAAAGACGAGTAAGCGCGTAAGATAAACGAAATCTATTTATTTTCGCACACAAGGATATACGATGTCATGAGCTGGCTCTCTATTTCTTTTTTGTTCGAATAGTAATATGTGTTTTTTTTTTTAAATAATTCAGAAAGGAAGGAACCGATATTTGTTAGCACGGCATGTGCCATCGTACACTCAGGCACCTGCGGCGGCAGAAATAAAGGAACAGTAAGAGGAAATACACGAAGGGAGCGACAAGGAGAATGGAGGGGGGAAGGTATAGTAACAAGTAATATGCAGTGTCCCGTCATCCACGATTGCCTGTGCCGCAGATCAGAAGGAGACGTTGTAGGAAAATCTAATTATATTGAGAGTTAAATGTGGGCGCTCATGCTTGCAAGAAATATATTCGCTGGCTTTATTGCAATTTTTCGTTCGTATAGCTTCTTGCACGTTTGCGTCTTCGTATTGAAATCTTTGCTTTGTTTTTTTAATTTTTGATTTTCTACTGTTTACGTTTGGAGCATTCCTAAATATTCTGATATATGTTGCAAAAAGGTTATACGTCCTGTCTTGCTTGCTACCCCGACCGCAGTGGCGCAGTCGAACACTCTACACTGCTGTACAAACCCGGTCGTGTACAAACCTAATCAAATTTTCTTGCTTGATTTCGATGTTACAGCCAGTTGTGAAAACCTTGAACCCGTATTTTGAAACCAAACTATGTTCTTATTTTATATTGTTGGCGACTCCATGGCAAATATCTGGCCTAATATTTTTTTTGTAATATTGTTGATTTTATCTACTATCCTTAATCTTGTATAGGCGTTTAGGCATAATTTATTACCTGATAGCGGCCCCAAGATAAATGTACCAGGACTGAATACAGTAGGTGCGTGAACTCGTCACAAAAGAAAGTTGAATGACGCAACGATTGATAACTCATTCTGCATCGCCAAGCAAGCTTGCATGCGAGAGCCTAATTAATTGACACCAGCCAGTCGCTTTCACTTTACCTCTACTCACAACATCCAAAGCCCGTCTAGTACCACTGGGCTCCAACAGATAATGGGAATTAGAGGCCAGGCGTTGAAACGGGACGTATGTGCATGTGGATTGTGTGCTAGCACGCTCCCACTCTCGCTCTGGGGCTGATTCAGGGCCCTTTGGACATGGCCGCTATGTCGTAATTTCTTCTTGCCTTACTGGTTGCCGCATGAGATGTCTTTAAAAAAGGACCCCTTAATTCTGAACATCTCAAGGAATGATGCTCATGCTGCATTATATACAGGGTGTCCCGGCTAAATACAAACAAGTTTTTAAATAATATGATGGCCTTCAGCCCAGTTAAACCAATTCAGAGCTGTTAAGAGTCGCGTATGCTAATCTGCAGTATCTTTTCATTCCGCAAGGCTAATTAATTAGTAGAAGCTAATTAGCCATTTTTAATTATTGCCCTGAGAGAAAAAATAAATGTTCTGAGAGTGTGTGCAGTATATTTTTGTTCGCAAACGTTAATAACTATTAATGAAACATTTCCTGATTCTTTTCTATTGGCTTTAGGTAGAAAGTGAAAATTCAAAACTCGCTTCCAGCTAGCTACGTTTTTCCGTTAAGTTACTTGCGTGGCTTCATTTATTTTCCTTTGAAAAAAGCCCGAGGGGTATAAAAACGACCACGTGATAGGGCAGCAAAATCAGCTGCCTATCACATGCGCATTGCTACTGTGCGAAGCTGCCTATTAGGGTGGTATTCATCAGTCGGAAAAAAAAAAAAAAACAAAACAAACTACAACACCGTTTCAAAATCACAACAAAATATTCTGTAGTTTTGTAGTACATGCCAGTAGAGCTTTACCTTTTTTTTTCTGTAGTAGTTCTCTGCAGTCTGTAGCTCTGTAGTACTTTTCTGTTGTAAATGCAGGAAATTCTGATGTTGCTACAGACATTTCTCCTGTCACAACAGGTTAACTGTTAAAAACAACACAGAAATTTATTCGTGACAAGAAAAAAAAAATATGTAGCGTTTTGCGACTGGGTTTGTAAGGCACGCTACAATATTTTTCATGAAATTTGTTTTCGCGGCTATACAATTTGGAACACAAGCGCAAAAGGAAAATTAAAAACGTGATTAAAGTATTTGGTAAATTATCGACCTAATCGGAGCAGTCCGCCTCTTACATGGTGTCCGCCTTGGCTTCCAATACAGCCCCAGTATTATTTTGTTTCGTAAACATTCAGCTAGGTAATAAGGTTATCTTTTTATTAATTGAATGCTGACTTTATATAATAAGTGTGATTTGGAAAGCTGAAAACTAAAAAAAAAAACATCGCCCCCCCCCCCCCCCCCCCCCCATTTCATTATATGCCATAAAGAAAACATCACGTGCATCCCTTTTCTTTGAGCTGAAAAGAGCCCGCAAAATAAAAATAAAATCACGTGACTTGAGAAATTGTGCGTCACGACTGGGGTGTTCTCAGCTGCGATTTGACCGAAAGAAATCGCAGATGAGAACACCTCAATCGTGACGCGCGAATTCGCTATTGACGTGATTTTATTTTTATTTCGCGGGCTTTTGATTTGAGCTCAAAAAGAATGATACACGTGAGACTTTCTTTACCGCGAATAATTGAACAGGGTAATTTGAAGGCGCTCTTCTAACTTTGCAAAATACATTTATTTTCTTAAGTCAATATACAGTAAATTAGAAAAATTCACCTAATTAACCAATTAATAATTTGCAAAAAAAATCTATTTGGAGCGCGAGACGACTGGCAGACTTATGCAACTGGTTTCGCTGGCCTACCTCAAATATATTATAGTCCTTGGCTCAAGTTAGCTGGGCCACCCGGTGTATATATGTATATCGTGACTGCTCATTTAAAGATATTTATTTATTTATTTATTTATTTATACATATTCTCAATCCCATATGGGATTATAACAGGAAGGGCATGAGTCCAACAATACTAATACAACAAGCAAAAAGGCAAAATTTACATGCTAAAAAGCTATACACACAGTGCCGTAGAAGTAAGGTGTAATACAAGTCGCTTGAGAATAAGAATAACGCGTTAGAAACTTTCAATCACACAGTGTAGCAGTGGGAAATATTAACAGCATGAAAAAAAAAAAAGGAAGATATTGTTTGATGTTGGGGACAGAGCATACTGGAAGGAATAAGCATACTGATATAAACAAAACAATGGAAAATGTAAGCAAGGTAAGGAGCACTTTGACAGCAAGCTTAATTCATAGCAGTCTGGAAAGCGTGCACATTTCCTTAAAACGTTGAAAAGTTACATTTGTTTCAGTAGAATTTGGACGTGTATCTCAAAGGCATTTAATGATGCACTGTTTGTAATGAATGGGTCTAGAGTATTTCATTCACGTATGGTTAACGGGAAGAAGTGTCGAAAGCAGTCGGTCCCGAATGTGTGCTCGCTTAAAGTTCGTGAGTGCTAATGGTGCGTGGGTCTGGTGTCTGTAATGGAGATATATTTAGACGTGTCAATATTTATCTGATTGGAAAGCCGTTGGTACATGAACTTAAGACGAGTTAGTTTGGCTCTTTTCGGCAGGGTAAGCATACCGGCTTTATGTAGTAGGTGTTTTGGTGAATCGGTTTGCCTATATTTATTGACAATGAATCTGATTGCTTTCCTCTGTACTTGTTCTATTTTGTTTATGTGTACCGAAAGTAAACCAGACAATATTAGTGTATTCCAGGATTTGGTCTTATAAGGGTATTATAGGCTTTGTCTCTGGCGGTGCGAGTTTGAGGCGCCTTCTAAGAAAAGAAAGTCTTTTTAATGCTGAGGATGAGACATAATTTATATGAGTTTTGTCTAATATCATGGGATATGATTACTCCGAGATATTTGTGTTCCCTGACTTGAGACAATACAGTATTAATAATGATATATTGAACTACAGAGTCTTGTTTTTTTTTCTGGTTATTGATAACGCGGCGCATTTTTCAACATTTAAGTTCATTTGCCATTCGCTACACCCCTTATTTACCGTTTTAAGATCGTTGTTCAGGGCTACCCGATCTTCTGGTGAGTTAATTTCGCGGTAGATAATGCAATCATCTGCAAATAACCTGATGTCAGAGCAAATATTCGATGGTAAATCATTAATGAAAATAAGGAATAATGCAGGGGCCAGTACACATCCCTGTGGTACATCGGATGTTACAGGAACTAAGTTGGAAATGCCGCGTTGAAAAGAAACATACTGAGACGTGTTGGTTAAATAGTCTCCGATCCATGGAACTATGGGGCTGTTGGAGGGTTGAAATCTGGGCCAGTTGGTACATAGTCAGAGAATAAAAACCAGCCAAGGGACGAGGACGAAGAAAGACGATGTACACACGGAAGCTGGAACTAACAACTGTGGGGCTGTTACCTAGCGTAGCTTCTAGTTTCAATAATAATTTCTGATGGGATACCCGGTCGAAGGCTTTAGCAAAATCTAGTAGTAGTAGGTCAATCTGTTTTTGATTGTCGATACTGAAGGATAAATCATTTACAAGTTCAATTAGGGGCGTAGTAGTCGAAAGTCCTTTTTGAAATCCGTGCTGTAAATGCGATAAAATGCGTTCTTTTTCGAGATATACTGTTATGTGTTTTAGGATCACGTGTTCTAGTAGTTTGCAAGCAGTGTGCATGTAAGTGAGATATATCTGTAGTTTGTGGTGTCATCTTTGCTTCCTGATTTATGTGTCGTTAATACTTTTGCAATTTTTCACTCATTTGGAAGAGTATAGGATGACAATGATTTGTTAAAGATTGCGCACAGATATTTAGCATTCCACTCTGCATACCTCGTAAGAAAAGCATTCGGTAAATTGTCTGAGCCTAGCTGTCCTTTCTTCGTATATATATGACACTGGCTATTCTTAGATTCAGCTTTTTTGTTTCGCTGCTTTCTTTCGTGGCATTTATTAAACGATTCATTTCCTCATCGCTATTCACCTTTTCGCGACCAGCAAGCAGCGCTGCCAACGTTGACCCTGGCCCACCGGCCTGTTCCTTTTTCTAGCAACTGCCTAAACGATATGGCTCGACTGTAGACGTATGCCACTTCGTAGTCGACACGTGTGCGCTGTGTCTGCTTTTGCCTGTGGCCGCACCCTTTCGCAAAGATCGCAGATTCCTGCATTTCACGGGCAGTGTTCCAGACGCAGGGTCAGCTTTCTCCCTTGCCTACCCGCTGCGTGCAAAGCGAGTTTTTTCTGGCAGTCTGCTCCTGAAGCAACGGGTAACCTTGTGTCATGTTCTTAGCACTATTTGCATTTAGCTTGCGCCAAGGAAAAAAAAATTCTTTGGTCCAGCACATTGATGTACCTAAAAAAGATATGCCGATAAAGCGACTTTTGGCTTTGTTAACCAGCGTTAGTAAGAACCGCCCACACGTCTGCACGTTGGTTATTTGTCCTACGCGGGATATTCTGGTCACTTCTCGCTGACCGGGGAAGGTAGCAGAGTCAGTGGGGCATCGCGCCATCATTTACTGCTGGAAATGCAGGATGAGCCTCTCTTAGCATGGTAAGCACCATTTGCTATACTTCTCTAAAAGATCAATCAATCAATCAATCAATCAATCAATCAATCAATCAATCAATCAATCAATCAATCAATCAATCAATCAATCAATCAATCAATCAATCAATCAATCAATCAATCAATCAATCAATCAATCAATCTTTATTTAAGTTTGTACATACAAACTGGGGATGGTGAGAAAAAAGCAGTGAATTATGCACCGCTTGACGGGCCTCACCACCCCTACAAGTCAGCAGTAGGCACAAGGCAAGAACAACCACTGGTAAAAAAAAAAAAAAAATGAATACAAGTGCATCTACAGAACAAGGTTGACAGAACATATCTCATAACTGGCAGCAATAATAGACGCAGAAGACCGTGAGGCTATAACACAGAGTGGCACAGTACGTTCAAACACAATTGACATCACTGTAGCATAGATTGCTGAATGAAGCTTTTACGAATGGAAGAAAAAGACATAATATTCACTTGGTCACTCAAAGGGGTATTTAGAAACTTTGGCACAATAAATCTCAACATACAAAACCCATAGTTAGTTCTGCACTTTGGTAATGCAAACCTACTCTGCAGTCTGATGTCGTATGATGAGTGGCGACATGTAATAGGAACAATTTCAGAAAAAAATGAATCACCCTTTTTTATCGTTGATTTATAGAGACATGTAAATCTGTAGTCAAACAATTTGTTGAAAGGTACAATGAGTAGAAATGCTGCGTTTCACCCTTTTTTTAGGCGCATTTCTGTTATTGTTGCCGCCTTTGTGTGAGAACCTGTACTAATCTGTTGAACCAACACCATTCTGAGCATTCGATGCTTTTTCATGAACAAGAAAGCTACCCCATGGGGCTGAATTGCTTCCGCGGTGATGAGAATGGATGGTCAATGATGGAATGCGGCAAGAGTTGAATGGAGCCGATAAAGAGGAGCGAAATGTGTTCAAGCAGCATTTAGAATACGGATCGACGCCGTTTGCTATATGCAAAGGCCAGTTGACAAGCATGTACGAAGTTGGCTTTGTAGTGTCAGTTTTGCGCAATATTCGCTTATCACTTTGTGCTGCGTGACCGCTTAGAACGAGAGAAGTGGCCGACAGCGACGGGGGCAAAACACTTTCCTAAAACGGAAACAACTAGCGTTATCACTTTGTAGTCGCAAGAATAAAGCCTTTACCGGAAGTATTAGCTTTAGGGTATACAATGCTGCAGTTATCGAAGGAAAAGCCTGAAATCCGCAAGTTAAAAGAAACGCTAGTTTGTTGGTCTGCAATAATAATTTGGAAAAAAGAAAAGAGAAAGCACGTTTCTGGGGCACACACAGGGCCTAAATTTGATTGTTCAGAACTTTTGGAGATTAGGTTCTCTAAACGGTGTGCAGAAAATTAGCAGTTTGCGCTTCACTGGTAAGGATTCTAACATTGCAAATAGTCTCCAGCGTGATAATCAATGAAACAGGCTTGACGACCGTCATAGAATCCACCACCTCTGAATGGAGCGATCGCTGATATCAGCCTGGAAAGCCCGCGTTGAAAAGCATGCGCACGGCAGTACGTTGGAACGTTGAGATATGGATTGCATGCGCGTTGTAAGCTTGATTTTCATTTTTTTTTATTTCAGAGCTGAGGAGATGTTTACAGATTTATAAATTGCAAGAAAAATATGTAATAATGATATCGTGAAAGTTAAGCAGTGACGTCTCGTGAGGGTCTTTCTTGAATATCTAAATTAATCAAAGTGTCAAGGGTACAGGCCTTCTCAGTTGTGAGTGGACCGAGTCATTTTACTTGAATGCCTAGGCTCATGTGCCAATAACGAATATCAAGAGAAAATAGTTTTTATTTCTTTGCGTCCACTGTTCACCAGTATCGCGCAGTCCTGACGCGTTTGGTAGTTTTGCATGTGGTATTTATCATGAATTTATTAGCATGAAGCGGTGCCCGAAGCGCCGTACGTGCACGGGCAGCATCGCGTACGCACGTACGCAGAACTCGCGCACTAAGTCACTTGCTCACTCTCTCTTGTTCTCTCTCCTAGCAATAAAGATCTGCTTGGCTGCCCAGAATAAGCAAATAAGTCTAGTAGAGAAGCAAGAGCACACTGCCATAAGTACGATGGCTATGGATCCCGCAAGCTACAAGAGTGGCTTTACCACATAGCTATGAATATTTGAGAGGGCAACGTGGCGAGCTTACTAGGAACTTAGCTCCTGTGGTGGATATAAACGGAAACTACTATCGGCGAGTGAGGGGGAATGAGCTCAGGGCCTAGGCTCGTCCGCCTGCCCGTCCACGCACGTATATACACCCACGCACGCACGCACCCACGCTCGCCCGCGCAGATGGACAAACGGAGAGTTTTTCAGGGGTATCTCGATGAGAATATACCGGACCTGTGAGAACATTAGAGCATAGAAAGTCACTACAGTGAATATCCCCTCCCTTCTGCAGACCCATAAATCGAGGTGTCTGGCTGTCTCGACCATTGAGGTGTTTAAAAACTAGTTTTTCTATCACCATATTAACACTGTTCGTAAAGAAAAAGATAGGTGTTATCGCTTTAGGAAGCCGAGCACAATGCTGTAACAGTCCCACAACACGTTCAAACTGCACTTTCTTTGAATGCTTGGTTTTTCAATACTCTACTAGAACAAACTTAGTTCTAGTAACGTTGCTCTGAATGGGCCGTTAATCTCTGCGACGTTTTATTGCGTTTGCTTCCTCTATTAATGATTTTTAACTAACAGGCACGCGATTTCACAGCTTCCTATTCCGCGACATGGAGCGGTTTATGTAGACACGTTTCCACGACGTGATCGCCTTCGTTAGGAAGCAGTGCAGAAGCGCACAATTGTTTCTACAATGGACAGGGCCGTTCGCGACGGCGCACTTGGATGAAGTGTTCGGAAAAGCACGAGCTCGAAACAGTTGACGGCAGAATTCGTCTACACCTTCACTCAGATAAATATGTAGGAGAAAAGGCGCGAAACACACAGCAGGAACGATATGCAGTTTGTTTAGTCCATTATATGCTCCGTGTTCGCACTAGGATGCTTCTGTAATGTAAAGCTTACTCCCGAATAATTCAAGCTTCTAATAACTTGTTGCCCAAGGGCAGCTTTGGTCGAAGAATGTTATAGCCCAAGATATTCTAGTCTGCACAAGGTGGTGCTAAATACCTGCTTCCCAAGCATTCAGTCTCCCATTCCCCGACAAGCCGAACATCAGGAAAGGGAAATGCTTGCACCCATTGTGTACTTGTTGAGTACCTGGCGGCACTGCATGGGGATTGAGCCCGGCTCTTCGCGAATGCATGGCGGATTCTCAAACCCGAAGGCCATTCTTTTCACTTTAGTCTGCCGATTTGACTGTTGTGTGTAAGTCGGAAGATGTTTGATTTGACCACCTCCCAGGCAGCCTTATTGTGCTGCAGTACGGCTTCAAGATCGATGACAGGCACTCACTTGCGCAGGTGAGTACGCACGCAGTTACTTGCGCACGCGCTAACAGACACAAAACCTTTATACTAGGGACAAATATATTTCAGCAGAACGGCTGTAGCGAGCTCCGGATCCATGTCCAAGGCCTTATACGACCTACATACTGCGAAAGATTTATAACCTTTTGCAAAACATGAGGTGGAAATACGCAGCTTTGCTGCTTTGCGGAGGCCTCGCTGAAAAGATTATGTCAACAAGCCCGTTAAAAGGGATCTCGACGTCTGTTCCGCGGCGGTCAGAGGGATATGAATAGCCACAGTTGGATGGAAATGAAAGGCGGAAATGCGCGTGCACTGATACTTCGGAGCTTGGTAAGAAACGCTGAGTGGTCGACAGCGAGATGATAATGAAGTTAAATAATCAGGAAGGCAAAAGGCAGCACTAGAGAAGTGTAGAATTGGGTGGGACGTCATCCGCTATTAAGCTGTTCGCAACTGAGGCGCTGTATTGAGAAATATTACCCAACTCGGAAATTATATACGAGTAATTCATACCTGAAAGAAAAAAAATGCGCCTGGCCATTTTTGAGCCGCTGACCTGTTAATTCCACTAAAGCTGCTATCTTATGTATGGTCACCTCAAACTTCCTTTTGCTACAGCGGCACTAGTTTTGCATACTAGCAGTACGGAGTCTACCGATCCAAGGTCGAAAAGTTTAAATCCTGACTATTTCTTAACGTGAATTGAAAACTCAATTGTAATTAATTCTTATTCTCGTTTATACAGAAGTTCTTGGCCTTAATTTTATTGTCTAGTGTTTCGCGAGACAGTGGAACAGGCATATATGTCATGCCACAATGAATGTGCTCGGGTGCTTCTCTTCCTGCAATATAATGAGCAGCGGTCAAATGTGCTCTGGAACGTGCAGCATGTAGGTTCTGGTGTGGAATTAAAGGAATTAACATGGTTTCTCTCCACATGAGTCGCAAAGTCAAGTATAGCGACTGATGATAACTCACGTTTTGAAGTTATATTTTGCGGTGGTTATATTTTTTGTTTTGAAGACCGGTGTTCGCTCCACTACTTTACATGACCATTATCATTAAATTCAGGGATTCGGTTTGCTTATCGAAAATAACCAAACGTTCTCCAGCGGAACGATGTCCGTCCTGTCCTTTCTACGAAATATTCGGTTTCATGCACTGGCGTCGTAAGGATCGAATCTATATCGTTTGGCGAGATAGAAGCCGAAGTTAGTGGGCCTCCGTTGTAAGCCATTCCTTTGTATATTATTGCAGTACTGAAGTCGTTTGCGGTGAGGATTTAGATTATGCACTCTCTGTTGAACGAGACGCAGCCGCATTTAGGATGAGTTCCTACATAACACCCCTACAGAGAAAGTCATTACAGTCGCGCTCTTAACCACGCCTTTTCCCAGGTATCTCACATGACACGTATTTCCTTCCCTCTCGCATATAAATCCACACACTCTCAAAAGGAGCATGGAACGTGTTCACAGAGATAAATGGCGCACCCACTACTTGCGACAGCAATGTTTGATAATGATGGAAGCCATATACAGTGCATCGGCACCGAGTCAGGTACACCGTGAAGGGGACGGATGCAATGAAACCCCTAGGAAGAAAAAATTACTGTTCTCTTCAAGTTCATGTTCTGTTCATGTACCTTTGGCGCAGCGGCCATCACGGAAGAGCAGACCTGACAACGGGCCTAACTCCCCGCTGTCGGGCCTAACTCATCGAGGGACAAAACGCGATCGAGCATGACGCCACCAGCCACACCACTAAGAAGAGCGATTACCAGGAAGCGACACACGTTTACGTCTTATCAACAAGCGCTGGCGGTCATGCCTTACAAACTAAGGCTACGCCTGGATGCCGTACCACATACTGCGCCCACTGGAAAAAAAAAAAAAAAGAAGTAGAGCCGTCTGGCACTTCTGCAAACCCGCTGACTGATCAGCATAACTTCGTCGTCAACAAACGAGAACATACGGCGTATACATTCAGCGGAAATACGCGATGCATTCTTGCTAGTTGCACGAGAAGTAGGGTCAGGCATGGACATCGCTTCTACGTGATGATAAATTTGTAAAAGCAAATGTCTCACAAACACAGAAGAGAAACTCAGTGTTGTGACTTTTCCTGAACGTGGAAGCTTCAACGAATTACGGAAGGGGAAGAGGGAAGCGAGAAATTCTAGAATGCAAGCTCTATATGATTTTGATTACATTGAATTTCAACCTGTTTAAGGAAAAAAGTCGGCTTGCCTTCACTCGCATTGGTCACAAGAGCTCTTTAAATGAAACAAAAGTATAGCGGGAAAGCTTTTTGTACTCCGCGTGGTCACAAGAGCTCTTTAAATGAAACAAAAGTATAGCGGGAAAGCTTTTTGTACTCCGTGTGGTCTTTTAAATCGACTCCGGTTTGCTCCTTCAGCTGCACATGTAATATTTTGTAGAAAACTACCTACCGCTTGGAAACATGCATGCTGAGCGAAGTAATGGTTGTAGAAGTGCGTGAAGAAGAAAGTGCTACTGATTGTACATTGCAGGTCGACGAAAAAAAGCTTGAGTGAGAGAGAGGCGAGAGGAGTCGGACATACTAGCCCTGATCTTCAAAGTACAAATTTGCTGAATTTAGTTTCGGATACCAAAGCAATTTTTGGTGAAACGAAGCGCTTGAGTACTGTCGCGGTCTAAAGGCAGGAGCACTCAATATATATATATATATATATATATAACTCCTCTAAAGCTCTATAATAACGAGCCCCTCATTTCACTTTCAATTGTCTATATATATATATATATATATATAGACAATTGAAAGTGAAATGAGGGGCTCGTTATTATAGAGCTTTAGAGGAGTTATATATATATATATATATATATATATATATATATATATATATATATATATATATATATATATATATATATATATATATATATATATATATATATATATATATATATATATATATATATATATATATATATATATACACAACACTCTCAAGGTTCGTGTACAGGCAACATTAACACCCAAGAAAGCAGTAGGTGGGACAGCGGCCGATGTAGCTCAGTTGGAAGAGCACCGGATGCGATGTTTGGAGGTCGTGGGTTCGGTTCCCACCATCGGAACGTTGTTTTTCCTTCTACTTTGTGTTTAATTATCTTTCCCCTAAACAGATTACATTACTAATTTATGTCTTTACCGAAGTAAAAATTGAAAAAAAAAGAAGACAAAGTACCATCCCCAATGCTTTCCTTGTGCTCGCCGAATGTTGGCTTCTTTCCTTCACACACACACACACACACACACACACACACACACACACACACACACACACACACACACACACACACACACACACACACACACACACACACACACACACACACACACACACACACACACACACACACACACACACACACACACACATATATATATATATATATATATATATATATATATATATATACGAGCGTGATTTATTCGTGTTGCAGATGGTTATCATCGCAGCGTACGCTCGACAATTATCGTTGCGGTAAAAGTGCGGTAAAGGTAATTGACCTGGAACGGGAGAAATGTTGCACGATCATCTTTGCGACAAAGCGAAACACTGCGCGCATCGCGCCATGGTTTGGTTGTTTGGTTTGTGGAGTTTAACGTCCCAAAGCGACTCAGGGTATGAGAGACGCCGTAGTGGAGGACTTCGGAAATTTCAACCACCTGGGGGTCTTTAACGCGCACTGCCATCGCACAGCACACGGGCGCCTTGTTTTTCGCCCCCCTCGAAAAGCGACCGCCGAGACACGGATTCGATCCCGCATCCTTGAGAACAGTAGTCGAGCGCCGTAACCACTGCGCCACTCCGGCGGGGTCATCGCGCCATGATTGCAGTACACGATGCGTACAGTGCAGTTGCACATCACATCCCGGTCGGTCTTGAGAGGCGGCTTACGCTTTGCATGCCGCTGAAGGGCGTGGCCACGAGCTATTTACAGAATGCGTCACCACGCGCCAGCCAAGTGCGCGAACCACTAATCTACGCCGACCCCTTCCTGCGAACATGCCCACACGTCTCCTTGCGTAGTGTAAGGACGCTGGAAGGTGCGATGAAAAATATATATAATGTGAGGTAAAAGAACCAATAAAACAAAAAATACATAAGTGAAGCAAATGAAGAACAAAGCAAACAATAAGAAAAAATTATTAAAAAACGATAAAAAGAAAAGTAAAAGGGAACTTGTACACACCGGAAAAAGTGACAAAACGCAGAGCGAATTCCCAACGGAACTAAACACAGAACCCTCCATGCTTCCTCATTTCGCACATAAGCACATTTAACTGCACCCCATGTAATTTTTAAAAGTGCTTTGCGAGTGCCGGTGATAAAGCTACCTTATTTTTACTGAAGCCATTGAGGGCGTGAGAGTGACGTAGCACCATCGAACTTTGATTTAGCGACAGGGTGTCAACAGGCGCCGCTGGCCAGCCTTCTCATGGAAAAAAAAAAAAAAAGAAAAGCAAGGCTGTAATACAGTCAAATTATTTATAGCTATGTTGGGTGGTATGCCACATAATGAAGTATCTTACGACTGTACGCGTGTGCTAATTAGTATGTGTGTGACAATAGAGTCACAAACCAAAGAGTTTTAGGATTTTAGACCGCTTGCACTTGACGTTCTTGAGAGGGAATTATTTTTGCCTCAAGATACAGTTGATGGAATCATCCGCCACATTGGGGCGTCCTGGGAGACGCAAAATAAGAATAATAATTTTATTGCTTGTTCCAAAGTTCTTCCCTTATATCAGATTTCGTTAAGACGATCTCGCTATTTAAAATGAAAACATTAATAGTTGAGTGGCTTGAAGAAAGAAGTGACTTGCCACAAAACACCATTTGTTTCTTTGAATGCGCTAAGCAAAAAACAGTTAAGAATGTAAAAGGGTACGAGGCGAAGAAAAGGCACTACCTTATTTTAGATTCCCCCCCCCCCCCCCCCCCCCATGCTGCGAACTCTCTCTAGAACGAAGGACACACTCTGCCAGTGGAAGAAACTCCGGTCGGTGCGATTTGAAACAACGTTGAAAAGCTCTTGCTCACAAGCTGCGAATCTAGCTAAATCTGTTGTTCATTCCATTAAAAGGTAGGAAATGTGGGTCCCAAAAACAACCTCAGTACGTTTCGAGTGTATGACAGACGGACAGTCCTTGCCTGCATTCTCGCTTTTTCCTACATTAAACACTGCCATACGTTGACGGCCAGTTGCACAACGGTGTTTGGACTACAGTTTTATTCGGCTGTAGCTCATCACTCATGCGTGCCGGGCAACGCGCAAGCTAATACACGCCCCCACCGTTCTTTAGTCATATATAATGCTATTGGACAAGGGGCCCGGCTCTGGCGTCTGTTGGCCTTGTCGGTGGTCCTTAGTTGTTCCCCGGCAGCTCGTTTTGACTATTTTACAGAAAGCGTGGCGCGTTTTTTAATCACGACAGTGTTTTTTGCCCTGCCCACATGGAAAAATATGGTCAAGCAGAAGTGAGTCTGGATGGCGCGAAAAGTGCAAAATAAGATTCCATACCTTGTCTCGCATTACAGTTGGGGGTGGCCCTGTACTTTTGAGGCGACTTCCGATTTTGTTTGATATTTCCAAGCTCAGGCCCCAGTTCTGACGCGTAGTCACTCACATTTAGGAGGATAGAATGACATCTCTTATTACGACCGTGCAGGTGAAACCAGCTGAAGCAGCGCTTCTCTATTAGTTATTCATCATCATCATCATCAGCCTGATTATACCCACTGCAGGGCGAAGGCCTCTCCCATATTTCTCCACTTAACCCGGTTCTGTGCTAGCTGCATCCACTTGACCCCTGCGAACTTCTTAATCTCATCCGCCCACCTAACTTTCTGCCTCCCCCTGCTACGCTTTCCTTCCCTTGGAATCCAGTTTGTTACCCTCAGCGACCATCGGCTATCCTCTCTTCGCACTACATCATGTCCTGCCCATGTCCATTTCTTCTTCTTAATTTCCACTAGAATGTCGGTAACTTGAGTTATTTCTCTGACCCACTCTTGCACGCTTTCTATCTCTTAATGTTACCCCTACCATTTTTCGTTCCATAGCCCTCTGGGTTGTCCTGAACTTAAGTAGAACTCTCTTGGTTAGCCTCCACGTTTCAGCCCCATAGGTGAGTACAGGCAAGATGCAACTGTTGTATACTTTCCTCTTGAGCGATACCGGTTAAAACTATTCATTTGCATGGAAGTTATTAAAACTTCCATGCAAAGCGCGAAGTTATGGCTAAGACACCGGGCTCGATGCAGAGACTTCACTGTTGCTCCGCTTACTGTTTTCTGGAACACAATGTCGGAAGAAGCAGGTCTTTTTGCACGTGGACGATAAAAAAGGAAAATAATGTTAAGGCAAAAATAAAAATAAAATAACACGCCACAACATTTTTGCGTAAGCAGAGTATACACCAGCTGGTGTGCTGTGAATAATATTGATGGTGATATGCTGAAAGCGCAGTGAACTCCCCGGAAGGGGCCTCGTGCGCACAAACCAAGATTTTTTACCTTGTTTAAGGTCGACCGCTGTGCTATTCAAACTTTCACTGTGAGCCATCTCTTTCTGTTTCTTTTTTGAGGTAAAAACACGTTTATGTATTCTAACGTTGGGAAAAACCATTCGGTAAAACGTAGTTATATAGAAGAACAAACCGCCCCCCCCCCCCCCCTCCCCTTGACGACACGCCATGCATATTTACTCGAATAATCTTCTGATTGTTTATGAAGATCGCCTGAGCGCATACTTTTGCGGCGAGCACATGGACAGACTGAGATCTAGACTGAGCTATTCTACCACTAAGAGGCCCTCATGGGAGTGTCTGACTTAATTTTCATGAAATAAAGTTTTTGCTCCTACTCCCCTACGAAATGACTGGACATACAACATCCTCCGTCAAAAATCAAAACGTGTATTCGTGAAAAATAAATTCCTCGAGTGATTTTTTTTTTTTTTTTTTTTGCTAATTCAATAGCGCAGGACGATGGGCTGCGTGTGTGCACAAATGAAGTAAAGATGGGTCTAGTTCATACGCTTTTCGCAAATTCTTACCGAGAATGCGCTACCAATAATCTAATAGGTTTGTGAATTCGTCCAGTACGACGAATTGATGCGGGCCTAAGGTATTATCTCTACAGAAACTATGATATTATGTTCTATAGGCTGACTTTAAGCAGAACAAATAATACTTATTACTCTTAAGTCGTGCTATCACGTCTATAGGGCGAAGCTAAAACGACCTTCTAATGTTTTACAGTAACATTACATACGTACACAATGAAAAAAATGTAACTTTAAATATTTCACAGGAAAACAAAATGAATAGGGCGTGTATTTGCATAACACGTCTGCTTTTTTCATTCCACTTTTAAGCAAGTGAATAAAGGTAATTACGTTTCTCTAAGCGTTTTCGAGTGTTTAGCAGGGAAAGCTCTTTAATGAGATCTAAAACTTTCATCCGCCGGAGAATCTGCGCCCCCCCCCCCCCCCCCTTCCTTCTTTTCAGCAGCGCCAAATTGCTGAGGCAGCTGTCAGCTATGGACAGTCATACTCTCTAACTCAGAATTATTGCTTTTGCCGTAGCATTTATTGGTCAGATTAATAAAAAAAAACAACTAACATCAACTGCAGTAATGGTTTGCCAGCTAATACGAGCTCTCTCGACTGAAAGCCAGCTATGAACCCTTTGATTCCACTTGACCGCTAACTGGTACCCGCCGACTACTAACTGGTAGGCATCTGGTACCTGGTTATTGCCAGTTATGCATCAGCTGGGACCAGCTGAAACCAAGTGAAACCAGTTAGAACTAGCTAAAACCATTTTGATTTTTTTTTTATCTCTTTGGGCGATTGCAAAGTTTTGTACTTTGAGTAGCCAAATATGAGGCTGGCTTTGCGTACGATGCGACGAACAGCTTTTGGAAGATTCGAAATTCTAATACATAAGCTCTAATGTTAATCATGGGAACTCGAAAAGACGGTTTGACTATTTTTCGGACCGCCGCGGCGAATGCTTTTTCATGGAGATAAAAAGCAGGGCGTCCGTGTGCTGTGCGATGTCAGCGCACGTTAAAGAACCCCACGGATGGTCGAAATTTCTAGAGCCCTCCACTACGGCGTCTCTCATAGCTTGAGTTGCTACATCAACCATAAACCACGTTTTCATTTGAACCCTTTGATGCCTGGATAATCCGGCCCTGGTCACATTGGAGCCAATGCATGCATATTCCTTGTAGTGACAGACGGAAGTCGTGGTTGAGTAAAGTGGTCCCAAGATAAACTTTAAATAAACAAGCAACTATTGTCCACTGACCCGTATATAACTTCGGAAACAATACTACATCGTTTTCGTGAACTGGCCTTCTATCTGTGAAGGTGCGATCATAATGGGGGAGGGGGGGGGGGGGGGGGGGGGAAGGGGGCACAAACTGCGGTAGAGAGACTTGAAGACTGCTTAGGTGTGATAATAGTAAAGAATTACTGCTGCTTCTCGCTGTCTCAATTCGTCCTCCCCTCGCTTGGGGCGTTTAGTCTCTTCCTCTTGTTGCCACATCTCCCCGTCTTGATGATGACTTTGTCGCATCGCCTCGAACTCTCGTAGGCGAAGTTCTTCGTCGGCATGTCACCGGGCACGTTCAATACTAGCACCAGCAGCACGGCGCTTGGACGGAGAAATACATTTTTCCACACAACAAGCAAAGTTTTTTTTTCTTACGGGCCGCCTCATTGTTTCGTCGGCGTACCTCGTCGTTGTCTGCGTACTTGCGGGGATGGTCTCTAGCGTATCATCAGGCGTGAATACAAGGAGGAACGCCCAGGTGCACGTCTAGAGGGCATACTTAGAGCGAGCGCCGCACGATGACCTTACACTCAAACCACTGTCACACTCGGTGGCATGCTTCGAGCAGCCGTCAGGGCCGCATCGGTTTCTTTCCACATGCTCCCGCTGCCGGCGAAAGCTGGGTTTTGGTACCGTGGCAGCACCGCCGTCGGCTTTTTTGATCGGTGGGGCTGGTGAACCTTTCGGTTTGAAAACTATTCACCGGCACAAATGTTGCCTATAGACAATCACTTCTCTAAAAACAAAACATCGTGTATGGTGAAACGAAAAAGCCCGCGCATTTATGACTTTACGGGACGTTGGCCAAGTAAAGGCTAGCCAAACAAGGTCTTCCTCGCGCTATGAAAGGCTGTCGGCAAGCTCAGCAACGTGCGTCGGCGAATGCAGGTGTAGTGCTCATCACGCTTTACGCTCTTCCAAGGCTCGGCACCGAAATAGGGTAACTCGGATTGTTCCAGGTAATAGCTAGTTATGAGAGAAACAGTAATCTGGCTCATCCAATACTTTTGAATGTTTTTGATGGGTTAAACGACGTGGATTTTTGGAAAAAAATAAACCGGGATATTTATACGCCCTTTTTGCACGCGAAGTGTAACCCTTGTTCAGTGGATGCTGAAGGTTCTTTTGGTTTTGGGTCCGTCGCTTATGCAATAGTCCCAGCCAGAGTATAAATGAAAGAACACAAACAACTGGCTCTCAGAACTGCGCAAGAGTATCGGCGCCCAATTTAATTTTTTCTGCTAGAGCTTTACCTTGGATGCATTTTCCTTTCTTTTCTCAACGATTTCGGACGGCAGCTGCAGGATATTTGTGTCGGCTGATGTGGAGCCTCTCATCTATGTAATTTATCTCCCAAGTTCGTCCCAAGGGTAATTTAACGGTAGGCTTGTCCTGAAGGCCTTCATATTTGTTGACTCAGTCGATGGGCTTAGTTATTAATAGAAAAAGTGATGCCTTAATACGTCGCTGCTGTTGAGACTGCTACAATCCCTTTTAAAGAACATTGGAAGGACTCCGTTACTGCGTACGAGAAACCTCCCTGTAGGCTTCTCGTATTTTAGAGATAACAGATTAAAGTTTAGTTATGGTCGTGTCCTTTGGCGCTGTGTTTCGATTTCTTTTTTTGACTAAGCGCACTCGAAGGCAGGGAGTATTAAACCTCTGTCGGGAGAGAGGGATCTGTAATAAAGTTACAACAACCGAGAAGAGGCCTGCTTTTCAAAAGTTTGATCTGCGTGGTCATCACTGTAATGGATGAGATGCTCCTACAAAGTATGAAAAGCTCAATGGCTGAATCAAGGAAAAGGAGCAACATAACATGAAGTGTCATAAATGTCCAAGGTCAGGCTGGGGTCACTAAGGCGAAGATAAAGCCCATGATATCAAATTTTGTGCGCCGCCTACGCCCATCCTCTACGTTCCTCTCTCTCCCACACACGTACCTCACTCAGGCCCACTCAGGAGTTTATTGCGATCAAGGCAATATATATGGTCGTAGCCGAGAAATACTCAGCGGAAACAAGCTAATCGGGGAACGTTCGAAAGGAGCTATTCGTGAATGGGTATTTATCTGTGAAAATAGTTAAATAGGCTGCGGGCTGGGTGCTTTATTATTATCCGTGCACCGAAGCCTCAGTTATCGATGCGAAATAGGAATGGCATAGACGTATATAAATAGGCTGTGGTAGATATGGCTTCCCTAATAAGCATGTAGGAATGGGGCGCAAATTTTGTCCCAAATTATTTTGTTGTTACACAAAAGACGAGGCGACCCCCCTCTTTATGAAGAAACCTGCGCACTCCTATAAGGGATGGGGATGCGCATTTGGGGGCGTAGTACTGCGCATGCATGTGCGAACCAAGATCGAGAAAGACTATAGCTAGAATCAGCAGCCGTGACGCCACTTTCCGTCAACTGCTGGGAGCGTAGAACAAAGGAAAGTAAAAGGAATGCACGCATGAGCGATGCGTCTATTTCGCGTCTGTTTCGTTACTCTGTCGGGAGATCAGCTTCCTGTCTTTAAGGCCAGATGCAAGTGTTAGGTAAAGTGCACCTTTTATTTTGTACGTGCGGAGTGAATGTTTTTCCTTCCCTGAGAAGCTAATAAAGGCAGTGGGGAAAAGATGCTCGTCCTTTCGATTCCTCTTTTCTTGTGAAATATCTTGCCACATTTTCAGTCTAGAATAGGACGTACACAGCACAGTTTAGGAATGTTTGGCTCTAATATAATCCACTAGCCTAATACTGTGCACATGAACTGCTGATAGAATACCTTATCGCACACCATATCGCAAGAGGTTGCTCGCAAAGCCATGCTGGTAAGGCTACGGTTCCTTTGTTCTAAGGGTTCACAGTGGGAACTTACACTCCATGTCAATTGTACATTGGTGGCACAATTTTAAGATCACTGACAATACAGGCACTTATCGATTCCGCAAGTTTTGAAGTTATATTCCAACACTGAATCGGCCCACCTTTGACTATAGATTATGAGTATAGACCAGCACCGTGTTTATAAAGGAGGCGCTCGCGATGCCGCAGCAGACCTAGTAAAGAGCTCTCAACTTAAGCAGCTACTTTATTATGAAAATATTATGTGGCTATCAAACACACGGGGCTAATAACGTTGGCAGAAGACCGGGGGTGGCAGGCTTAGCGCCCAAGTGAATACATGGAAGCGAAGGTTTCGAAAGCAGTTGTCTTATTTTACGGGACGTCCATGGATGATGTTGTTTTTCGGTACAGAACAATCATGAACATTCTAGAATAGACTGCGAAAGCATGTAACGCCATTCCATAACCACGAAACTTATGGAGGTGCGAGCTGGCAGGGCGACCCATAGAGGAACACACGTAAGCACAACTTACCGCAATATTTTTCTCGTTTCGCAGACGACCAACGGAGGCGGTCGGTTGTTAGACGTTGGCAAACGCTTTGAAGAAGTGCGTGACAAAATGATGCTACGTCTTTTCGGAGGCAATCTATTTCCTGTCCTGTGAAGCCATACATACCGCAGACAGGCTGGCTATTCGCTATGTGTTTCTCCGAATCGCGTGAGCTTCTTGTGTAGCCTGATATTCCGTCACATGCACTTAATGGTCTTACAAATACGAATCGTTCAAGATGAATATACAGCCTCGAAAGCTACGTTCAAAGATCTCTTCTCAAATGTCATGACAAGTGAAGGAAAGAAAACGGTCTGCTCTAGCAGTCGCCGGTGCAGACGACTCTCTGTTCGAGCTCAGACACAATGCGCAGACAACGCAGGTGTCAGCGAACGCGAATTGTGTGAGCAGACGGGCGATTTTGGTCATATGATGCTGCGCGCGCCTTGTTTATCGTGCTGAGTGAGGACTGCCTTCAGCTTAAAAGGCTGTATTATTTGAGCGTCAGTATTTAAGAGGGAATGTGCATGGCAGCATGTCGGACAACACGAAGAGCTGTCGCGATTGCGAGAGCAACCAGCAAATAATGAGCTTTTCGTAGGCATGTTGGACTTTACAATACACATATATCGAGGTATATTAAAATAGATTGACTTTAAAATGACGTAAGATGCTCGCTAACTTTTAACCATCCTCCTCATTTATTGGTGCTCCTTGGAAACTGAAAATTATATTGGTAAGTTTACCTTTCATGTGTTGCTATGGGTCGTGCTCCCAACTGGTACCTCCCTATCGTTTCGCGCTTTTTAAAAGCTATTCAGCTTCTGTAACGAGATCGCATACTTTAACATTCTGTTCTACGATGGTCATGGTTACTTCGTACCGACACACCGCATCACAGGCGCACTGTGAAATCAGAAAACTGGTTTGAAATTTTTTGGTTCCATGTATACTTACGGGCTTTAAGCCTGCTTTGCTAGCGGCCCCTAATTTGTAAGTAGTTGCACACATCCTTCGTGTTCTTGGGGGGCAAAAAGGAGAAAAACCGGAGGCTGTTTACTACTCTTTATACATGAAGGCCAATCTTTTTCTCAATTGCACCCTATGCTATCTTTCTTCTTAGAACTAAGTGCGCTACGTGATGCCAACGTCATCCCTTTTTTTTTTTTTTTTTTTTTTTTATATGAAGACTGCACGCTCGAGCTGTATGGCCGCATATTGCCAGTACAGACCAATATTGGGCCTACGGTTTGCGCTGCACTGGATGTTGCTTTTGTCGGGCAGTTCCCAAATCTTCATTCGTAGCCGCTTCCTCCCAATGTCGGTTACGACGAGCAGCATTTCGAGCTTACTGCCCGTTGCTGGAAGTGACACATTGTATGGATGAGTAGGTGATAATCTCAAGTCGAGCGATTTACTCGTTCTCGTGAGGGACAGCCCTTCGAGGCTTCAGGGAAGCGTGCTTTTTGATATTTCTGGTCCTTTTTCTTTCTTACCGGGGAAATTCAGTGCAGGGAACACTTGCGCTCAATATTGCCGTACCAAGAGTATCGTAAGGCACAGCCAATGCCTTCTGTGAGTTGGAGAGGGCGCTTTTATCAGTACACGCAGCCTTTCATGACGCCACCTGCCGGAACGTATTTCGGGCAGTAAGTAGCGACATCCTGAAAAAACGCTGACAAGATTTTTTGGCTCTTTCGCTTATGCCACACGTTTAGTGCGCCGGCGGGAATATATACAATGCTAGTCTCACTAAACGCGCAGAGTTACCAGCCAAGTGGGAGTACCTGACAGTGCCGAGCACGAGTACCTGTCTTTGTGTTGCAGGTTTCAGTTTATTGTGTGTGTGTGTGTGTATATATATATATATATATATATAGGGGAAATGAGGGTACTCGTTATAATACATGAAGGAAAGAAGCAAACAGTCGGCGAGGCCAACGAAAGCGTGATGGGGATTGTACTTACTGTCTTTTTTTTATAATTTTTACTTCGATAATCACATGAATTAGTAATGTAATCTGTTTAGGGGAAAGAAAATAACACAAAGTAGAAGAAAAAACAACGTGCCGATGGTGGGAACCGAACCCACGACCTCCGAATATCGCGTCCGGTGCTCTTCCAACTGAGCTACATCGGCCGCTGTCCCCCCTGCTACTTGCTTGGGCTCGAGCTCGCCCATCGCCACCGAGATCTTGGCAAGGCCTGCGCATCCCAGCAGCCTACGTCACGACAGGCGGACGGCGATAAAGTACCAGCAAAGGAAGGTGTGAGCGCGAATCTGAGTCAAGTCACATACATAATGTCATCTTGCGCCTTTACCCAAGCCTGTAGGCGCAGATTCAGTGGCCGATACCTTATCGCTCAACCGCTTGCCATGACGTTCGCTGATGGGGGAGAAAGTGATGCAAAAGCTCGCCGCTCTCGCGGCTACTTGCACCGTCACATGGGCTGGCTGTCTGATGCGGGCGACGAAGCCATCGCAGGCATATCGGCCTGCCGTTTTACGGGGCCGAGGAGACACGGCCGCAGCTGATTTTATTCACTCAAACCACGACTGAGAGCCCCACAATCATGTCGCGCCAATGGGCTAGTCACGTGGTTTTATTTGTATTTCGCGGGCTTTCATCTGAGCCCGGAGAAAACGATATGCGTGATGCTTTCGTTATCGCAATGACTGGAATGGGGGTTTCTGAAGGCGCTCTCCAAATTTCCCATTCCCATTTTTGGTCCAAAGTCGATATTTAATAAATTAAAAAAATTAACATAATTAGCCAATTAAGTAATTGCGAAACAAAAAAATTGCCTGTAGTGCGCAAGGAGGCTGGCAGTTTTATGCAACTGCATGGTTTCACTGACCTACCTCAAATATATTATTTTGTAACCCTTAGTTCAAGTTAGCTGGGACACCCGGTATATATCGCTAGAGCGGTTAAGCACCACCAGTCTCCAGAAAAAATCGACGTTGTGAGCGTAGTCTTGAGCGAGTATGCTTCAGTGAGTTGGTATCGTAAAAATAAAACAACAGAAACGACAGGACGGAGGAAAGGAACCGTTTCTGCGATTTTATTTTTACGATGTCCCACCAACTGGCCTACAACCAAGCTCTTTTAAATTGCGGGTGGTAGTTCGCAGGTGAAATGACCGGGCACTTATTGGTCGGCGAGTTGAGTGACGTCACGACGACAAATGAGATGGCGAATATGGCTGGAGCTGCCAACTCGAACAGTTCCTTTCAAAGGGGAAGTTGAGATGAGAACGGAACCCTCGGTGACTCTTGGATCCTGACGCAGTACTCATATATATAGGCCACGCAGGCACGTTCTAACGGCGGGGCTTTGTATCTACACAGGTTGGTGTTTCACATGATGTGACAACTTACAGTTATACGCGAATTAATATGTGCGGGATAACAGAGGGAATAATTAAGGAAGTGCGCGAACGTGGATCCGAAAGGGGAGCTTCAAATGCGAGCCATTAACACTGTCGCGTCATACTCTTGAAGCCGGAGCTTAAATGCAACCCCCCCTCCCCCCCCCCCCCCCCCCCTCTTATCCCGCTTCTCTGTTTGATTGCCTAGGTACGACCGGCCCCGAGGAGCAGACTTGTTGGGTCTTTTAGTCAGTACAGATCCAGCCACAAACATTTGCACCTCAGATACTTGCCTTTATTATTTTTTTATGCCCGGCAAAACCGTTTTGACTACCACAAACTGCTTCACAGACAACATTATTCCATGAGCCCGACTGGTTCCGCGTGCCCAAGTACAGTTGCGAGAATTCGCTTCTGTAGTCACTGCTGGTACTGAGTGCTGCCATAATCATCATCAGGAATAAGTACGAGGAGGAATAAGTACGAGCGCTAACTGGGCTGAAATGAGTTTCTCCACTTCACCGACATTTTTGCGCTTTATTTCTTTGAGCTACTTTCATTCTGCTGTTATCTTTAGCGACCTTGGATCATTTGCAAAATGCCGCTCCCCAGCCTACCGTGTGGCATGGTTATTGATGCATTGATGGTGCTAGTAGAAGACAAAACTGAAGCAGTAGAAACCGGCGCTCCGCCGCGTGACGCTCGCTGCCGCTCAGTCCTCCGCTTGCTTCCTCGGTGGAAGAAGGCGTCAGCTATGGCCGAAGACCAGAGCCGCCAGATGGAAGAAGGCAGTGGGTCTGAGATTTCGTCGAGCCAGTCCGAGGAGCGCCACGAGGATTCGAGCGACTGCGACGATCCGGCCTACCCAATTTACGAGGAGCGAGGACCTTCAGGGGACCACCAGCGGACAGAACAAGCGCCTCCTGAAGCTGAAGACAGAGAAGAGAAGCCACCGGTGGTCGTCATCGGTACTGGGTCGGAGCCACAAACCACCGCTGCAGCGGAGAACCCGGTGAGTGCAGGCGAAGCACCAACCGCGGCTGCCGCATTCCGGGAACCTACGGGGCACGGTGGACGTTTGAAGTTGCTGGGCCGACTGGCCTTTTGCTTGATGTCGTCGTTCGCATTCGCGACAGTACCCGTCGTCTTCTTGGTGTATCTCTACCGCACTCGATTCGGCATGGCACCGGGAGCAACCCCACCGGAGTGAGTGACGTGGAACAGTCCGACGCCTAACTTTGTGTTCTTCGGCCCGCGGCAACAAGGACTCTCAGTAGGAAAATATATATATATTTTTGAGGGCGACTACTTCAGAAACGACTCCCGAGTTTCCTTTGTGTCCCTTTTCTCGAAGCGCCGGATCCTTGCGGAGAATGAAAAATAATGAATAGTGTGTTAGAAATGTTTGTTCACGATCATGTTGAAGACAGTGATGAGTCGGACAAGAAAAAAGGACGCAATGCATGCCTTGTGTTCTTTCTTCTTATTATGTCTTAGCGCTGTCTCCGACGTAAATCTGTGACCCCTCAAATCTTTTTTGCGGCATAGCTGGCGCACCATGCTAGTTGAATTTATGCTTTGACGGTGGTTCCTTCTTACCTTTAGCCGTTAAGGATTTAAATTGTCCGTGATTTCAAATGACATTGTGCCATGTGGTTGTTAATCCTACTGATTATGTTTCAGAGGGAAATATCTTGCAAAGGGTTGGAAGTACACCTTCTGCGATGCCGGCGCAACGGGGTAGGATAATCGAGAAGGATACCTAAAAGAACACCTAGTTTGTAAAGTCTACAAACTACTGAAAAGCGATGATAATCTGAATAACCTGGTGGTTTTGAACGACCTTGCTGATTTTTACCCTCCGTGACACGCTTTCTAATAGTAAAAAGCGCTCCAGTAGTCTCAAGCATTATGGTTTAGAAGGATAGATAATGTATTAATGACTTTGTGGTGCGTTCATGAACTGTCGCTAAGGAGAATTTCGTAAGGTCCAATTTGATTTGTGAGGTTACGGCCAACATAACTAGCTCTACAATGGGGGGGGCAGGGGGGGGGGGGTTCTAAGGAGTTTTTAACCTAGGGCCTCATCCGCGAGTGCCGGGGAAGGAGGCCCATTTATTGTAACATGCCGTGCCTACTATGTAGAAACACAGTTAACGTATTTTTAAGCGACACGGACGAAGCTAGAGAAACAGAAAGCGCTGATGGGGTCCCTGCCTAATGAGACTTCGTTTAACTGTTGGAGAGAGCTTGTCATGCGGCGGAAGCATCAGTTTCCCACTACAGCTGGAGGTCCCTTCCTTGTGAGACGATCTGCGTTTGCTTACGAAGTGGGGAATATTTTAATGGTTTCCCGTTAATCCCACTGTGCCGTGGGAGCGGGTGAGATGGGGTGTGCGAGAACAACATCTAAAAAAAAAAAAAAAAGAAATGTAACGGGAACAACAGGTGCGATAATTCTCACCTGCACCATCATCACTGCCCGTCTCTCAAATAGCTTCGTCGCTACCTTTTTCCCGCCTTGGGAGAGGTAATAGGCCGTGTGACAATGCGTGCCGGACAAGCCCTTGTTATCTCTTTACGCGTTAGTGGCTGCGTTTGTGTTCTGCGTGTGCTGAAAACTGATTCGAAATCATTTTTAATATCGCATTAGTCATATTCATCGTAACTTATTCTTTTATTTAAGTCTGGTGCAGTTGAAATGAAACTTGGGATATATTAACGTCGATTACAATAGTATAGAATGGAATGGAGAGGGAGGGGAGCGGGGGGGGGGGGAATCGCCAAAAGAAGAAAGTGTTACATGGGCATTAGACCAGTGCTCACATTCTTCTTAATCCGGCCTTGAAGATAACAGGACACATGCAAGGACTGTTACTGGATGTGGGTTGTGAGTATACAAAAAGAAATTGAAGATTGGCACCAGGACCTCTTAGTTCTTTTAACGCTTGCAGTTTTTTCATCATGCCATTTAGTGAGGCCAGCAGTGCTCTCTGTATAAGCGGGTCAGTACCTCCATATTTTTTTGACGGATGTTCTTATCAATATTGGGACAGATAAAGAAACAGTGAATTTCGTATTTCAGCAGCACGTAACCACACCCATAGCCGTTCTTTCCGTCACACTATCTATTTTGAGCGCCGAAAAATATTCCTACTCTTCGCACTTGCCAGGTCTTGGCATGTGCTTTTAAGTGTAACAAAAAGAAAAAAAAAAAGCATGATTTTTTTAAGTTTTTTTTAAATATATTATGCAACTTAGCACCTAACGCCTAGCTCTGAGAAAGTTAAGTTACTGGGGGGCGGGGGGGGGGGGGGGGGGGGAGGAGGGAGAGAGATATTGCACCTTAACGAATCACATGTGAACGAAATAATGTGGAACTCTACGGCGTCTCCGTAGCCCGAGCTGCTTAGGACCCTTAAGCCGCATAAATAAACCAAGCCGAGCCCTATTTCAGTGACTTGATCAGAACATTATGCACATATCATTAGATGTCTGCCCTCCTTCAAGCCGTTCTCTTTTTTTAAAAGTAACAATATTAAAATCAAAGCGACTGGGCCGTAGTGGGCTGTAGTTTACACCACGGGAATAACGAAGTGGCTAACAAATATATATATATATATATATATATATATATATATATATATATATATATATATATATATATATATATATATATATATATATATATATATATATATATATATATATATATAAAGCTTTATTCCTGTTCTGCAGTCAGCTGACATTCATGCCAGTGAAACTTCGGGTATATAAAACTCGATGATCAGATCTTGTGGTTCACTTCCTGGTCCTGCGAAGCCCAGGCTGCTAACGTGGGGAGCCACCCGTGAACAGAGACACAAGGTCTAGATACTGAGTCTTTTAATGTGAGCCCAGAAATTTCACGCGGACAAAATGTGTTTTGTAACAGAGAAAGTGAGACCATAGTTATTCAGCGGCCGAATTTCTGACCCAAACTTGGTTGGTAATAATCCATTGCACCACCATCATCGTCAGCCGAACTACACTCACCGATGACGTCTTCCATATTTCTCCAATTAACCCGTTCCTGTGCTAGCGGCATCCACTTGTCCCCTGCGAACTTTTTAACCTCATCCTTCCACCTAACTTTCTTTCGCCCCCTGCTACACTTTCCTTTCTTTGGAATCTAATTTGTTACCCTAAGCTACCATCGGTTATCCTCCCTTCGCACTAGATGCCCTGCCCATGCCCATTTCTTCTTCTTAATTTCCACTAGAATGTCAGTAACTCGAGTTATTTCTCGTACCCACTCTGCACGCCTCCTATCAACGTTACACCTGCCATTTTTCGTTCATTAGCCCTAAGCATTGCCCTCAACTTAAATAGGACCCTTTTCGTTACCCTCCACTTTTAAGCCCCGTAGGTGAGTACAGGTAAGATATGCAACTGTTGTATATTTCCCTTTTGAGCGATACCGGTAAGCTGCTAGTCATCATCTGCGAGCACTTGCCAAATGCGCTCCATCCATAGTTCCCTTTCATGGTTCGGATCTGTGGTTACTACCTGTCCTAAGTATATAGGTATATTCCCCTACCACTTCCAGTTCCTCGCTACCTATTGTAATCTGCTGTTCCTTCCTGAGCCTGTTGAACATTATTCTAGTCTTCTACATATTGATTTTCAAGCCTACCTTTCTGCTTTTCCTGTTTAGGACATCAATCATTCCTTGCAGTTCGTCCCCCGAGTTACTTAGTGTGACAATGTCATCAGCGAATCGCAGATTATTGAAGTATTCTCCATCTACCCTTATTCTAACTAACTGCTCCCATTCCAAGTCTCTCAATACTTCCTCTAAGCAAGCTGTGAATAGTACTGGGGAGATCGTGTCTCCTTGCCTAACACCTTTCTTTATGGGAATTTTGGTACTTTCTTTATGCAGAACCATAGTTGCTGTGCAGCCACTGTAGATATCTTCTAGTACTTTCACATACGGCTCGTCTATACCTTGATTTCGCAGTGCCTGCATGTCTGCTGAGGTTTTTACCGAGTTTTTTTAGTTATCAATGAATGCTATGTATGAGGGGTGGTTATATTCCCAGCGTTTTTCTGCCACCTGCTTGATGGGGTGGATATCAGGGATATCAATGATAGTATAGAGTACCCTTTCCGAAAACCGGCTTGCTTGATCTTTTGCTTGATTGAAGTTTAAGGTTGTCCTGATCCTGTTACTGATTACCTTAGTCAATACATTATACGTAAAAGATAGTAAGCTGATTGGTCTGTGATTTTTTTAGTCCTTAGCGTCCTCTTTCTTATGAATTGCAATAATGTTAGCGTTCTTCGATGATTCCGGTACCGTCGATGACACCAGGCATTGCGTACACAAGGTGGCCAGTTTTCCTAGCACGATATCTCCCTTGTCATTCAAAAACTCGATAGTTACCTCATCCTTCCCATCTGTAGTTGCCTGATCCTTTCTAGCTGCTTTCCCCCTTTTCACAGTTTCTAAAGCTTTCTTAACCTCGTCCTTCGTCAATGGCAGAACGCTAGACTTTTTCATTACTGCCAATCTGATTATTATCCTGACTGATTCGGCTACTTTATAGATCAGCATAGAATTCATCGGCTACTTTGACTATCTTTACCATATTTGGGATGACATTGCCCGCCTTGTCCCTTAGCGCATACATCTGAATTTTGCCTATGCCCAATCTCCTCTTTACCGCTTTAAGGCTGCCCCCGTTCTTTAGAGCAGGCTCAATTTTCCCATGTTATACTTCCTTAGGTCGGCCACTTTAGGCTTATTGATTAGCTTTGATATCTGTGCCAGTTATATCCCGCCTTTTGGGTTGGAAGCTTTCACACTCTGGCGTTTCTAAACATAATATTTCGTTTCCTTAAATAGTTTGCTGGTATCCTCTCTAACTATCCCACCGCGCACTCAGTAATGATATCTCTGAAATTATTGTTCATTGCTTCTAGGATACGGCTATCATCCTCGGTTAAAGCTGAATATATACTCTGTAGTGAGCTATATATATATATATTAAAGTGCTTTTTCGCCGCCTAAAGAGAGCTAATGAGGGTAAGCAGCACCACTCAGTAACTCCGCCCAAAACACCTTTGCAGCTAAGCCCCATTACGACGGCTTTTCCATGTGAACGTAATGCCATGCGTAAGCTGATGCCGTTGATGCCGCTGCCGCATTGCTATCTCGCTTTAGCGCTAGTACAAAGGTGAGCCTACGATTTCGTTATATTGGACATCTGGCGCATTGTTATAGCATGAAAGAGAAAGCATTTCGATCTTCAACTGCGGTTGAAGGTAGGGCCTCATGTAGTAGAGCCAATACTTCAGAGACCGATTTGCTGTAACTATTCGCATAGCCGGGGTGATAAGTGCACGCTGGTTGTCCAGGCCGTGCTAGGTAGGGTAGCGTTCGACTGAAACATGAGCGGTGGGTTTAGTGGCGTGCCGAGGAAGGACTGAAGCATTTCCATGGGGGATAGAATAGAGTGGAGTGTGCGCCTCAAAGAGAAAAAATATGTGGCTAGTTTCGGAAACATAAAATTGGAGTACCGTTTTTCAGCTTTTGTTAATATTAAAGGTTCTGTAGGAAGTGCCAAGCGAGACTTCAATCCAGGAATCTACGGAACAGAGCTCTATATCTTTCACTAGGCCACACGGGGTTGCTTGTGAAGATTATAAGACCGCTCAGTTTTGCCCTTTCCCTCAAAAATAATTTCTGCATTAACGTTACATAACCCTTTCGTCAAGTTAACGAAAGCAACTGGTCTTTCCATACAAATGGGGGCGTCAAGTTGTTCAGTCACCGAACATGCATGACCAACAATCCCAAGTTTAACAAACGCAAACTTTGCGGACAGTTTTAATGACAACTTGAAACCAAAGCGTTAGAGCATATGTGGAAGGTGGGTGGTGGGTGGTGGCAGGCCGCGCTTTTCTCAGGTCTCTCCTTTTTTTTTTTTTTAAATAATTATATTTTCCTGAGGCCGCTGTTCTATTCCGGACTTCGCGGGCTTTTCGCAGTTCCCTGTCCACTGGGGCAGCCATACACAAAAGAGCGGTGCATATCGAAACGGTGCCGTGGAGACAGGGTAAGCCCTCCTAGCACGTTGACGGCAAGACTCCGCCTGGAAGGATGAAAAGCGCCTGACGCGCAAAAAGGAGAGGGGGAGGTGGGGGGGGGGGGGGAGGAGTTGTCTACAGATGTTGCGTTCTTACCACAATGGAAGGTGCAGGCCTGCAAAGCGCACAAAGCTCTTTTCTTTCTTTGGTGGCATTCAGGCCGATTCTATAGCGGTGCTCTGCTTCCGCGCAGGGTGTCACCGGCCCCTTCGGAGGCAACGGCGTCACGGTAAACGATGACAGCTGGGCTAGTCAATGCGGCCGGCTCCCATAAATAATTATGTTGGCTACTAAAATTCCTGTCGACTGTCAGTAATTTGAGAAAGGTGAATTTCATTCATCTTGATGCAACCCACAGCCGCGGCGCTGGCGAATTAGATGAGGGGACGAACGCACAAAGAAGTGGCAAAAGCGAAGACGAGACCTACCGTGTCACAGTGCCTTCGATTATTTTCTTGATTTGTTTCTTACAGTGTACAACCTTAGGTTCGAGGTTGTGCCTTGTCCCGAGGGGTTGTATGAGAACTTCATTAGTTTATGAAACCAGATGTGGGTCTTTGTCTGTTTAGATTTAGTTTGCATAGTGCCCAAAGTCACCTTCTTTATCATTGCCAAACAACCAAGTCTGAAGACGCGTGAGCCACTCTGTAGAAAGAACCATCACAAAAGTACCTGTGGGCCTAAGAGTGCTTGTTCTTGTTTATATGGACGCGCGAAAGAGCAGACAGTGTTTGAGGTGCAAGTTGTTCCCAGTTACATTGCCTGTCACTTTTCTATCCGCGTGTCGAGAAAAAGCTTAATTTTTTTTTTTGCATGAGATTACATAAATGATATCTGGAAGTAACTCTATATTTGTTGCATGTGAATTTTTATATGCTTATAATTTTATGCCTGCCCTGCTCGGGCCTAAACGCTCGCCTGCAGTATATCCAAACAAGTAAACAAATAAAAATAAATAAATAAATAAATAAATAAATAAATAAATAAATAAATAAATAAATAAATAAATAAATAAATAAATAAATAAATAAATAAATAAATAAATAAATAAATAAATAAATAAATAAATAGGCTTCCTGAACAGATGTACTGATTTGGTTTCACGGTGGAAAAGAAAAAACAGGTGATCCGATGGTGCGCGAGACGCGGCCAGTTAGTGTGACCTTTACGCACGGCGCGACCGCCAGAGGCAGCACCTGTACTGGGGATCTTCTTCGTAGCTCGTTTTTCTTGCGCTTTAATAGGCGCGCCTGACACAGGCGCTTGATTTTGAAGCACATGTTACGTTCGCTTGCTTGAAACAGCTCTTATTGTTGATGGGGAGTCTCTTTTAGCACTTTCTGCCTGCGGGCTATAATCAGATTCGAGGCACTATGAGTGACCGCCTAATTGATGTTGCTATCAGCCTTCTTCTCGGAGCTTGGATGCATTCGAATGCAAATTCTAGGTTCAGGAAAAATATGGTTTATTAATTACTGAGATTACTCAAGTGAGGGCCGTGCGATATGCATGCAGACATAGATAACGATACACAGCTGCGAACATTTACAGACTGTGCTCTGCTTCAGCTCTCACAGGCCTCGTGTTACGGAAAAATCTGACGGATGTAATAAGGGACTACTGAAATTTATACTGGATATAATGACTAGAGGAAACCCTGTTGAAGCAATTTCCAATTGTTATTGTAAGTAGCACATGTAATGTCAAACATATGAGCAGGTCAGTGATCTCGTGTATGGAATGTGACATTCGTCTATGCTAGAATACTGAAAACAAAACTGAAAACAGAGAAAAGCTATAAACAAAACACAGAACCACAAACCAAACTACATGCGTTTCGTTTTCAAGCTTGGGCTGTATCCACTATCAGCGTGCACACGCCTTCGGCAAGCTGCTCCGGAGCTGGTCGGTTTTGCGTTACCGCGTGCTGCTGGACATTTGAAGCCCACAGGAAACCTCGGAATATGGGCCTTCATTTCATCGCTTGATGGTCGGTTGTTAGAACCAAGATCGTCTTTCGCATTTCATTCGTGTAAAAACAGCAAAATCAGCTTCGTGAGCTTTCCCAAAATGCGCAGTTTGCTGCTGCCAGATCCTTTTGGTTAGCTGAACTGTGGCGCCTTCAATGCAACATAGTTATTCAGAAGATCCGCCGTTATATTTCCTGTGTCATCTCGCATGCTAGTGAAACACGATGCTTGGAAGTATTACGTCGGTGCGCCCAACAGGCTATGCAGCTTGTTTTCGTAAAAGTACCTGTGCTGCCATGACCACACTCGAAATGCATTTCGTGCACATAATGGATGAACTGGATAGCATGGTTGCTGCGGGAAATGGCTTTTCGCTACGTTTCATGGCTAGTTCTGTGCTTGGGAGCGCTGAAGATGATACCTCTTCTTTTCAGGACGCGTAGCCGCGATTGCAGCCAGGTAAAAAGCAATTTGTCCGCATTTACTTGCATTTAGGCATTTATTGCAGTAGCCGAATGTAGAAAATATTCTAGGCAGTAGACCAAATAGTACACCTGTACTTACATTAAAAAAAAAAAATTAACAACCTACAACAAACAACAAAAGCGCGAGAATGTCCCGGACGTCACCACACCTGTCAGCGGAGCTACCGATCGCACAATCAGGGACCATTGTCGGTGGTATGATCGTGAAACGGGTAAAGAACTGAACAGCTCGAGCAATTAATCCGCTATCGGACCTCTGAGGTCTTCCTTGTGTGGTGAAAGTCAACACGAGAAAGCGAATATGCAAGATTCAAACGTCTGACAACTGTTTAGAGACTAGCTATGGAGATCATGTCATGGTTTAACACTCGATATGGTCTGCAGAAACATGCAATGTACACAGAATGCGCACGGTGTCTTAACTCAATAGGGCCGCTGGCAAACACACGAGGAATCACGTTCGATGATATGCAACTAGAGGCGCTGCTATGCCATTGCCTCTGCCTGCCTTCGCTCGAGTAGACATTCTGTTTTTGTCTTTTTGTTTTTTACCACAAAGCGCCTAATAATTATGCGCTAAAGCATTTCTGCTACAATTTATTTGCGCAAGTAATGCACTCGGTGGACCGGTAAGGAAGGTAAAGAATGCACCAAGAATGTGATCACCTGAGTCGTACTTTGTCGATTGACCACGAATCTCACGAAACAACGCCTGAAGAATAGTAAGCGCAGAATGACTCCAGCTAAACGAATGAAACTCGAAGGCTCGCCGAGGGTCGAATTTCAGGCCTTGTTGCTGTAGGTTCATTCATCTGAAGGCGTCGCCAGAGCTCGGGAAGATCCCGAGTTTAGCCAGATCTAGCAAAGAAAATTTGCCCCAAAATCTGATCAAGAATCAGTTTCTTTATAGCTCACCCTTCTCCTCTACGTATCGAATATGTGACCCGAAACATTTTGTTTAGCCTGCTGAGTTCGGGCGAACGCAATTGAAACTTGCCAACAACATCGCCTTGGAAATGGCAAGTAAATACTTTTTCTTCTGTCTGTTAACAAGACTAAGAAGCAAGGACTGCATTCACAAATACCTTTACAGGCATGGTGGCTTCCCAACCACTCAGGACACGAACTCCGCTATGTAACGAACCAGTCCTAAGAGCGAGTTACTTTGATTACTGCGCCACACTTGTCTTCGTTAACACTAACACGAAAGACAGTTGATATTATACCAAGAGTGCAACTCACTAAAACCTAAATGTTCACTGAGAGACCTTGCTGTTGACCTTGTTGATTACTGCTCGCTAAGAAACCACAAAAGAAAACAAACTTTAAAAGCGCTAGCAAACAGAAGGGAACATCGAGGGAGACGACAAAAAGAAGCGATTCGCCCTATCGTCTCCTTTCGTGTTGTATCTTGTTTGTCAGCGCCTTTAAAGTAGAAAACTATTGCTGTTCAGTAGTATGCTTGCAAACATATAACTCCTCTTTTTATACATGCGCAAAACCTGCCATTGTCTTTCAGCTTGTCTGGTCTACTGAGGGCTTTGAAGCATCATGCTGACCGCAACACAATTGAAAACAGAGGTCGGTCCTTGGCCTGACAGGCAGGAGCTTTCTAGCACGAGTATTTCCACCAAAGTACAGTTCGATGCTCCAGGAGGCCAGCGCTATATTGTGGAATAGTCGACGCTATACTTTCCGTGTTGACAATTCGCTCTTTCCAAGCGACGGACATGAGCTTCCCAAGTTCGATGGCCCACGATGTCGTGCAAATCTGGCTGATCAATTTCAGAGCACTTGAGGCCATTAACTTTTCCCACCGATTCCTAATACCTAAGTGGGACCCCGTAAGACGAGAATGGACATGACTGTCGGTTTGCTGCTTCTAATGTGCATTTTATATATTGAATTCTCCCCAAGGATTTGAACATATAGAAAATTTATTCCCGCCCACAAAGGAGACCTTCGTCGCTTAAACATTTCTCTGTCTGCTGAAAATCTTATGCTCGAGACTAACGGCTGAGCTGAAGCGTGCTTATAGTGCCAAAGTAATTTTCCTTTCATCGCTCACTGCGAAGACGTTAGGCTGCTGCGTTTTGCGCCCCCATATGCCGTGTTTCAATGAACCACAGATAATCACTATTTGGTTGATTGTGCCTCTAAGCTAGTCATCTTCATTCGTGCCTAGGTATCTGTGCGTTTTATTCTTTACGTTATTTGTCATTTCGTTTAATTCTGCACCAAGGAAAGTGGTGCCAACGACAAAAGGCGAACAAACGTAGCAGTCCACGTTTTTCGGTTTTGTCGTTTTATCTGATCACAAAACGATGAATCATTTGAAAAGAAAAAAACAACAACAACAAAAAAAAAAAAAAAAAAAAACACACGTAAAAATGAAACAGCGCAGTTCCCTTTCGTGCCGGTTTGGGAACCGACGATCGTCGTGGGCTGGGTCTGGTCGATATCGCAAGCAGCAAAATGGTGCCTCGAAAGACAGCTGGGGATGCGGACAGAAAGCAAAGCCAGTGAGTCCCGTTAGACTGTTTTTTACGAATACATCGTCGTGGTCAATTGGTCAGCAACGAATAATCGTTGTTTAATCGTTTTTGCGAATAATCGTCGTGGTCAGTAACCTGCAGAAGGCACGTTACTGAGTCATATATGTGCTCAGTTTCTGAGTCGCAAAATGTACAACTGAAATACAGTTGTAATAACGTTTGCTTCATTGTTGCTCTGCTCGGACCACAGGCGAAGCTGATGAAAGTAAAATGCAATACGCTGAATGTTTCGTTCGCTGAGCGGCAGCAAAATGATCTTATAAGTGGCTTACGCGTATCCACAAGCAATAAAATGAGAGCATATAAAAGTGACTCTCCGGCGCAAGAGAAAAGACAGCCATTCCCAACTATGTAGTCGCTGTTTTCGAGAGCGGCGAGACAAGTGAGGGTTCATAACAAGGTAAAATAGCGCAAACAGTTCGAATTGGGAGTCGTCAGCGTTCCAGTGCATTCCCAGCAGACGTCACGTTTTTATTAGGCCTCGAGTGCACCGCATGCACTGTTTCGGTTTTTTGCGAAAGTCCCACATTTCCTCGTGCTTCACAGTTTAGAGAACAAGCTAAAACAAGAACAACTTTAAAGAACTGTTTTCTGTATAATAACGTCTTTTTGAATGGTTTATTATTATTTCTTTGAAAATCAGCCGCCGGGGTGGCGTAGTGGTTACGGCGCTCGACCACTTTTTGCATGAATGCGGGATCGAATCCAGGCCTCGGCGGCAGCTTTTCGACGCAGGCGAAAAGCAAGGCGTCCGTGTTCTGTGCGATGCCAGTGTACGTTAAAGAGCCCCAGGTGGTGAAAATGATGGCTGTTACGACGCGCGTCTTTCTCTCTCTCTCTCTTTTTCTTTCTTCTATATTTTCTCTTAGGTGGCTCAGCTACAGAGCCAGTAGCAGGCCCGTGCATTTTCTTTCCCTTCTTCCTTCAGTTGCAACAACTGTCCGCTGCCTCGTGCGGACAGAAGAGAAAATAGAGAAGAAAGGAAAAGAAGAGGGAGAGAAAGACGCACGTCCTTCTTCCGGCGGCCTCCTCTACGGCTAGAACAGCAGCTTGGGCATGTTGGTTATGCATCTTGAGGTAACAGCGCGGAACGTGGACGGGAGCACAAGATTAGAAGACGACACAACGAGTGCTGTGAAGAAAACAACAGCGCTCGTTGTGTCTTCTAATCTTGTGCTCCCGTCCACTACCCGCGCTGTTACCTCAAGATCCTCTACGGCGTCTCTCATAACCTGAGTCGCTTTGGGACGTTAAACCCAACAAACAAAACAAAACAGACTAACCTTCAAAACAAACTAACAAACAAATTAAAAATTGTTGTAATGTCGTTAATAATAATGATTTATCTAATAGGCTCTGTATCAAATGCTCGCTGTTCGAGCAGGTGTCACCGCGTATTCATTTTATTTCTACGATCAATGTATTCCCATCCCCTCTTAAATGCTTTGGCGATTGAACGTATGTAAAATAAATAAATAAATAAATAAATAAATAAATAAATAAATAAATAAATAAATAAATAAATAAATAAATAAATAAATAAATAAATAAATAAATAAATAAATAAATAAATAAATAAATAAATAAATAAATAAATAAATTGTATGGCGTCATATTCTACGTGGCTGTCACTCTCTCATTTAAAACTCAGTAGGTCTGTGCTCACACACACACAAAAAGTCTGATCAGCTAAGTAACTGGAATCATGATTGAGGTTTGAGATGGTGCCTACGTCCTGCCTCTAGCGGACTTGTTTTACGATTCCAGACGAAAATAAATTCTCCTTTCGGAACGTTGCCTAGTGGGCTAACGTCGCCCTTTAGTCCTTGTTCGCTTTATTTTATGCGGTCACGGATCGAATCGTTCTACCCTTTCTTCGCCGTAGGTAATTTGAATGCTTTTCAATTAGTTTGCTTTCACACGGATTATAGTTTCTTTCTGGATCAACCTGCTAGTCGGACATTTTTCTAAATGTGCATTGAAATATCCGGTACGCCGTTAGGTATGCAGTGCCGAACCAGAACAAACAAAAAATCCCTTTCCAGGCGCTGTTATCTAATTGAAATTTTGCACGTACATTTGTAAGCCATTCGCTGTTTTTGAGATCTCCATATGAGGCCGATGAGTAAACGCCCTGGAGACATTGTTAGGGGCAAGGAAGAGACGTTGCTGCGCAAACAATGGCCAGGCAAATGAAGCAGCTCGTTTGGCGAGATAACAAGAGCGAAGGAACTTTGTTCGTTCTTATGGTAACAACGTAAACAATGATTGCTTTTTTGGAGAGCCAAAGAAACAACACAGCCCCCGATGGACGGAGCACATTACGGAAGGAATAAGAGAGGCCAGATAGGGCCATAAATAGCCATAACGTAAGAAAAATAGTCGGTCTGGTGGTACGAGAATAGCTCTCTCGATATGTCATACTAATGAAAGATGGAAGTACCACCGAAGTCAGTTTTTTTTTTTTTTTTTTCCCGCAGACCGGTAAAATGAAATACTGCAGCCATCATTGGCATTTAAAGAGGTCTGTTAAAATTTAGCTGGTTTCGAGCAGCGCTGACATGTGTCTAGCGAGGGAGTCAATGTGCTCCTTGTAGGATGCCTGATGTTCTCCAGTTTAAAAGCTATCGCTGATTAGTAAATTACCACCTCAGGATAGTACTCTTACTTAGCAAGGAGGCATAACAACGAAGGGATAAGGCCGTATAGGAACTGGCAGCTACTACGAGGCCGATTATTACCTGCAAGCGGGGTTTCAATGCATGCGTTTTGAGCCCCAGTGGCCCCAAAACTACTACTACTTTTCTATTTTTCTTTCTACTTTTGTTACTCTGCTGGTGTACGCTAAGCCGACTACCAAAAAACAATGACGCCAATGCTGGCAAAAAAAAAAAAAAAAATATCACGCGATTAGTCGGAAAGAAACGGTGAATAAAAAATAAAAAAAAAAACATATTCGAGGATGATAATACAGCGTCCAGATCACGAAACCGCGGTGGCGAGAAATCCAAACGGGGACTACCTAGCGCACTGGAAAGTAGAAAGATTTCTTAAACTATAGTTCGAATAAATTTTCACTGCGAACACTGGCTTTTTACATTAAGATATTTCGCCGAAACAGAGCAAATTTTGATGTGATTATTTGCTGTTTAGCGCAAATCCGAGACAAGTAAGGAACGTTTCGTCCATGACATTTGGCAGCATGCGGCATTGCCGGAGCCGACAAAAAAAAAAAAAAAAAAAAATAGACATGGTTTTCTTTAATACGGCGTGCCGAAAATCGGGGAGTGCGATGAGTGAGTGGTGATGAAAACGTAACAAATATTGAAGAGCAGACAACAGGAATGGTGTATTGCTCTACAGAGGGGAAAATATTCTCTGATTCATATTTGACCTACATAACCTACTCAAGCGGCATTGCGTCTGTTCCTCACTCTAGAAGGGGTGGTACATCGTCAATACAGCGGAGGAGGGGTAACGAGACCAAAAGGTGTCTTAATGCGTGGGATTCATTCTCGCAAGTGGATGATGCAGAATTCTAACCGAGATCCGCGAAAGCGCCAATTTATTACAAACACTCAAAGCGGAAGCAAGGTTCGACTTCATCAACCCGTCTTGTTGCTTTCGTTTGCCACGACGACGAGCTAACACATGACTTTTGAAATAATTAACGAAATAGAAGACACCTACGACCAAAGGCTTTACAAGCTTGACGTAATGCTACGATATTTACAGCAATCGGCGCCTCTATTCTTTTTTTTTGTTCTCCCAATACGTATATATATTTTATTCAGATCACAATCAGTCGTCTTTCAATGCGCCCATAACAACAGAGCGACGCAGCGTTTCACACGTTCCCCGTGAAGATAGGGTGAGGCGCATGCCACCTCATTTTTTTGCATCCTTTAAAATGAAGTTGCAGCATGTCAATGCGCTCTTCCAGCATGAATGTTAGTTACGATTAATGTCGCCTGTCAGGAGGCATCAGTTTTCCCCACCACGCTAAGGTAAATATGCCTGTTTATTCCTATACGTCGCCTTATCTTGAACAAAATGAAAGCCCGCAGCCCTTCGCTACACTTCTTTCACTGCATATCAAATAGATGACGCCACAAGGATTGCACAACGAATGTGTATGAAGAAGGAACTCATCACAAGGCATAGACACACAAGTAAATGTCATTATTGAGCGAACGCAGCTTCCTGCAGCAGTATAATCTGCTCTTTGACGGAAGGCACACAGAAATGCAGAGTCAACGAGCAGGAGTTTCCGGTCGGTTGCTTTGCGAAAATGAGATAAGGAAAAAAAAAATAAAAAAGAGGAAACGACGCAGGATTGTTTGCGGGCGGTGGGCTGCGTCACCCCTTTTCTTTCTAATTCTATCCAGACACCACAGAGCTTTGTTGTTATATGTTTGTGAATTCTATATTTTAGAATCTATAGCCTTGGTGTACGTGATTAATGGCTGATAATTCTAAAAAAAAAAAAAAAGAAGACAAATTTTAACAATAATTTGCACCATAGAGGGTTTACAGCATCCTTGTTTGTTTTTCTTAAATATGAACCAAAGCCAAATATTTAACGAGTGATATTTTTCATTACCATATCTTCTCAGTTTGGGGGGAAGATAATGCTAACGACAGTAAAGATTTCGAACCGAGGACGTGCCCGAGTCATCTAGCCGATTTTGAAAAGTTGCGCAACCATAAGTTGAGCTTGACGACAAACGCGACTTAGCCAGTTATTTGTTGATAAAAGTTTAGCAAAAAAGCGATGTCGTCTTTTTTATTACGCAGGTCGTATTTAGCCTCGACCTTCAGAGTACGTTTATTGTTTCAAAAATAAATAAATAAATAAACAAAAGACGAGCATTCATGTCGTAATTTAGGCGCTTCGGGTTTAACTCAGGGAAACACGTATAACCTTCAGATTCAGGGCTTTTGAAAAGGAACGTCGCTATACAGAAAATTAACATACAGAAGAAAGATAACGTGGAATGCGGGTTCTGCGAAAGCTTTCACTAATCCATGTCGGAAGTACGGTACAGAAAGCTAGACGAAACTGGTCACATTGTTGAAAATCGTATACATTTTTGGAAAAGAAATATAGAAGCTAATGTAACCCAAATGAAAGACCTAGCACTTCTTAACTGAGCCTATTTTTGCTGGCATTCTTTACTGCGACTAACCCGTCTGCAAAAATAAAGTGCTGTGAAAGAACAGCAATCGCAGGCATGCTCAAAATAATCTCGATAAAATCGTTTCTCAAGACTTTGAGTGCGCAATGTAGAGCATTGCAACAACTGCAATTGCTTGAACAGCTAGGCTATGGAATGTATTGCGGTTCACATGGAGAGGTAATGCGTAGAAACATTTATATTTAGAAATTATTTATGGCTACTTTCGAGTACCAACCTTCGTGCCAGTAGAGGCAGGACCTTAAGTGAGGAGAAACAAAAAAACCTCTGCCGCAGTCGTCGCCCTGACGCCTGGAATCCCATTTCCATGTTCTAGCAAGTTTCTGTGCGAAGGTCATTCTGCGTGAACTTGCTTTATTTTACACGTTGGCCCAATGCAAAATGTAGCCAGCACATCGCTGAAATGTTTCAAATTCAGAACATAGGAATGCGGGACATTTTATTATTTTTTTTATAAACCGCATATCTTTACCGCATTACAAGAGATTCCGACCGGTAAAATAGTTCACATCTCTCATTGATTTATTTTTCGCCTTTGTTCGATTTGTGTATGGATCCGAGCTTCGGTGGCGTTCTTTGTCTTGGACTCATGGGTTCAGCCGGCGGGAAACTTGGGAGTTGTGGGAGTCTATTTTTCAAACTGCCTCGGACAGATGCTTCGGGGCCATTTCAAGTGGAAGAGAAATGTCAGATGCACGCGTGGAAGCCCGTTAGTCATCGATTCGGGCTGTCGTCGGCCACATTCGTGACCTTCTCTGCTTCCAAATCTCCGCTAAAACTCCATCCCCACGGCGTGTTTGGTGACACCGTTTTACCCTACCGGTGGTAATCCACGCCCAAGGGAGACTCCTGGTAGTGAAAGGGTGAAAACGGATGAGGACGTTGTTACCGCATTCCATGACGCACAAAAGCTGCTACATTTGTACATTTGAAGCAACGCTTCCGAAACGGCACCGTACTGTATGCAAGGAAAACAATGCGGCAGTGAGGATATACGAAAAGAAAAGCTCTGCGGTGGCCGCTGAACGAAAAGGAAAAGTACTTCTGAGGTCGTATGACTCAGCTAGGTCATGGATTCCGGCGCCTATTCTTGAATGCTAAAAACTTGAAGCAGTGCCTAATGGCAGCCACTACAATTAGGCAGTGTGGCTGAACTACATGCAAGGTATGAAGAAAGTGATAAGCATGATTCTCCGAAGTATTTACCTGCTGCTGTTGCTCGTGGGCTATCTAAGCTCAAGAATGCCTCTGTATATCGGCTTCTTTGAGAGATTAGGAAACCTGAATAGCCCCAATTGCTGCGGAGGCTCTGTGTAAGAGGCATGGATTACAAAGCGCAATGCATTTCTGACGTGCCGAAATTTAAGCTGTTTAAAAAAAAAAAAGAAAACGTTTTTCTACTTTATTTAAAGGCGCTTAATTAAAAAAAAAATTCTTTGTGGCCACGTCATAAAAAATCGCATGATGAGAGCTCAGCTCGAAAAATAAGCAAAAAAGGAAATACTGGAAGGTAATCGCCGTTTTCAGAACGGGAGGCTTTATAAGGTCACCATTTTCAGTATTTTGCTATGTATATCCGCCGTGCGCAGTTTACAGAAGACAAATTTCTCGAAAAAATTTATTTCTTCGCTTCCAAATAATATTCTTTAGACTTGATTGAACACTTAATGTATTCACTTTTAGTGTATTGTGAGCAACTGCAACTACTCGATAGAGGCCACACCAAGAAATACGCCCAGCGTTTCGCTATTGCGATATGGTAGGAGGATATAATAACCGAAGCGATGGACCCCTGCTAGCGGCAGTCGATCACTGCCACAATGTTTTGAGTAGTTGCCCCTATTGTCCCCTATTGTGAAACTCATCAGCAGAGGGAAGCGTTCAGAGGTTTATCGTAGGACAGAATCATATCTCCTGTCAACTTGATTTCCATGTATACAACCTTATGCGGTGCGCCACACTGATTGTTCTTTCTCTTCCTCATATAAGGTTCTTCCCTAGACCATGAAATCCACACTCTGGCTCATCTCTGAAGCTTGATAAACATTTTTGGGTCGGTGTGCACTACAAGTCTTTCGTCAAACGAAGTTTTCTGCTAACTCGAAACGCCCAATGCTCAAGGATTTTTGCCCTTCACTTATACATAGAAAAATAATAAACAATACCACATGTGCGTCATTAGAGCATAAACAAGGTGGCCCAACAAAGCGAAGTCGAGAAAAGTAAGTTGCTGGGCTAGTTGGTTTCTGTCATTCATCTTAGAATCACAGCGGTCGCAGGCGAGCACGCTGAGAGAGCACAAACGCGACTGCGCTCTGTGTCCTCGACTGCAAGCGCCGCGATTACATGACAAAAGCGGAGTTTAATTGCCCGAAGATCATTTTTGAATAGCAGGACAGGAACTTCCTGCTCATAAGTTTTGATGAGTAAATGTTGGGATTCTACGCAACTAAGTTGGAGTTTATTTTTAAAAACTCTGCACTATTCATCGAGATGAGATATCTTACAGTTCTTAGTTTTTTGAATAAACAAAATACGGCAGTCTTTTGTAAAGTTTATGCGTTGCGGTGCAGTTTGATATGCCTCCGAAACAATCAAGGCTGAACGACATTCTCAATTAATTTTATTCTTCTTTAGGAAACTCCTTGAACAAGATTAGCCACTTGACTACCCAGTGTGTAGCCGTGTCTTACGAGTGGCTAAACATGGTCTTCAGAAGTAGTTGGGAAGACTTCAAGAGCGAAAAGGAACCACGCTACTAACTCTGAAGGCTATATATAGGATTTCATAATTTCATACAATGTCTTTAGAAATAGGCGCGTTCCATCGTAATGCGAATTCTAGTGTCTTAAGCTAGTCAGCGCGCACTACCTGACTGGCACCCATATCTGGTATTATTTTGTAGCAGCTTGTAAAAATAACTTGCGTGGTGTGTGCACGACGCGTGGTAAACCCCTCCCATTCAACAACATAAGTTGAATGCGGAGATTTCGCTATTCCGCTGTCCGCGTCAACTACGTTGTGCTTCGGAAGAATGTACGCTGCCCGGCTGATCCGCTACATCTTCGACCTTATGACTCATTCTGGAGCCAGTTAGTCTCATGTCGAGCTGATTACACCCAAATGTCACTTTCAGTATACCACGCTGTAAGGGTATCATAAACTAGTAGGAGGGTGGAAAGGTTCTAAAGCCCCAAGAAAACTTTGAATGGGGCTGGTCCACGAAGGTGTCAGGAACGGCGCAAACACCAAGTACGGAAAGGCGTTAAGGCTTTGAGTACCACTCTGAAAGGGATCCGGAAGGTAGTAGTAGCAAGGAAAGGTGCTCAAGCGCTCAGTACTTCTCCGAACGCAACCGCCACAAGTAGGAGTGCGGGAACGGCGTTGAAGCACCGACCTAGGGGGCGGTTAGTAGTCCGACGGAATATGCCAGTGTTACTCTATTTCCTTGAGGTGTAACCTTTGTAGCTAGCACCATGAGTAACCGTGAACATCACTGCATAGCAGGGATGGGACTTTCAGGATTGCTCCACCATACCAACCATCTCGTATACTATGTCGTTGTGATAATCGGGGAAGAGTAGCAACCAGTTTGCGTCGGAGTCCGCACTCGTAACTACTTGATGAAAGCTACCCACGACGGCGAAATCTGTCGCTCTAGTATCTTGAGTAGGGTCGAGGTCGGGGAACCTGACTTGGAGGACAGGGAATCTCGAAAGCGGCCTCACGTTAGTGGGCCTGTCTCAGGGGTCGGAGAACCGGAAAACGCCTTGCGGTGGTTCCAATGCGCTTGGAGGCGCAGGCCGCACATTCAACCTAAGGCCGCTCATTAAGGAGGCCCGAAAGGGAACTCGACTAAATTAGATGAGTCATTTGGCCAATTCCTTCGCTGTACCAAATTCTTACCAGTCCCATAACCCATTTCCATCAACCCATCGGCCCCTTTCCTTAATCCCACCCCCTTGCTACTTCCCAGGGAAGGTTAGGGGTATCTCCCTGGCCCATTCCCCCGACTGTTGGTCGCTGTAGTAGCTTTCCTCACTTTATTTTGTTAACTTCTAGTCAAAAATTCTTTGTCCGGATAAACAATTTGTTTATTTTTTCAATCGTCTTAATCTTCTCTACTCGCGATACAGTAGTTATGGATGCGAAGTGGGTCTTTGGACTTCAACCAAACTTCTGTCACTTTGATCTTGACAACTTCTCACAGTGCGAGCTGATATATAATTATCTGATTAATTAATTAAATATTCCTCTTCTTGCATATTCTTAATGATCATGTTGAAAACGGTATCCAGCACGCGTGAATAAACTTATCCATTTCCTGGCATTAATGCACTCGAAATGTGGGAAACGCTTCTCGCAAAATAATAATAATAAAAAAGAAATTTGCTTACACAGGTAATGTGTTTAAAAAATTAGTCATCCTGCAACTTGAGAGCTACTTTTCTGCTAAGAGTTCAGATGTCGTTTAATTTTTCTGGTACTGTTTTGATGCTTGGCTGCACAGTCTAGGCTTCATTTAATGATATGATATCAGCGTGGATACTTACTGAGACAGCAAATAAAGGCGGAAGAGAAAAATAAACATGTCTTATTGCATATCACGGAAGCACAAAAGGTTACAAAGGAAACGGAAGCTTCGTTGTCAAAACAGCGAATCACGTGTAGATTGTCGAGGGGAAGGACTTAATAGTAATTTATTTCAAATAAAATAAAAAAGCTCTAAATGCCGCCTTCTCATGACCTGTTACACGCCTGTTTTTTTGTTTTCTTATTGCTTTCAGTTTTCTTATGTTTGTCATATTTCAATGCGGACCATCGTCTTCTATATTGACATAGCCTGCATTCAATTTTGAACTTTTAGTGTTCATAAGGAGCCCTTCCTGAATGAACCGCGTTACAAATATGTGAGGCGTAACAAACAAACAAACAAACAAACAAACAAACAAACAAACAAACAAACAAACAAACAAACAAACAAACAAACAAACAAACAAACAAACAAACAAACAAACAAACAAACAAACAAACAAACAAACAAACAAACAAACAAACAAACAAACAAACAAACAAACAAACAAACAAACAAACAAACAAACAAACAAACAAACAAACAAACAAACAAACAAACAAACAAACAAACAAACAAACAAACAAACAAACAAACAAACAAACAAACAAACAAACAAACAAACAAACAAACAAACAAACAAACAAACAAACAAACAAACAAACAAACAAACAAACAAACAAACAAACAAACAAACAAACAAACGAACGAACATTAACAAATAAACGAAGAATCAGCTAAGCGGTAAAAGTACGGAAAATATTTTGTCCCTTGAAGCACTCTTCGCGGCTGAAAAGCAGGCGTTATTTTTTTTTCGCAAGCTATAACTTGTAAGCGCGGGAAGAGGAAAGGGGGTGACGTTAGGTATGGGGTACCTCCAAGGAGAATCTATCAAGTTGCCAATTTTCTTCTAAAGGTGCCAGATTGCAAAATAACCCGTTTGAAGGGGATTGAGAACCAGATGTGATAGGGGGAACCAAAACAAGAACAAAATCAAGAACAAAAGCGCCTCCAGGTGGGTTTACAAGGAAAGAACAGCATTGTAAGATGCTGTTATGCACATGTTGATGGGAATGGCCTAAACTTTCGATGCGTAGTTGAAACTGCCATAGAAAAGCAATTGGCTGCGCACTTGAAAACAATTACGAGGCGGCTGTTGAATATTGTAAGATACCTCTAATGAACATATTGATAGAAAGGTCTAGAATTAGGACGATTAGCAAAATTTTGCTTCTTTATTTCGTCCTGCGCTCACAACAATTAATCAAAGCTGCAATAAAAAGCTGATGGGGTGATTCCGAAAATAAACAGCAAAAAGCTGCAAGCCAGCCTTGAGAGAATTCGCGCATGTATTAGTTAATGAGGTGCAGTTTTACACTATACATGTGAAATAGTTATAAAGATTCTTTCCTAGGAATTTTCAAAAAATTCTGGGTATGAGACTGAGACAAATTTTTTTTTAATTATCAATAAACGTTTCAAACTCGTCTTGTTGTTTACGCTTTGATCTTTTCCTTCAGCCTACAGATTGTTTCATATTGTTGCAATAAATTTATCTCCTCAGACGTGTTACAGCCACTGAGTCATAAACCTGAAATGACTGTGGGTGCTGGAACGAGTGCTGATTCTAGACATGTGGTCGACAGAACAGCGATCGCCCCGCGCGCTTTTGGCCATTACAACTGCTTCTGAAACAGTCTAGTCTTTGTGAAAATATAAACCTGTTAAATGGAGCACAGAAATGGATCAAGAACTTTTCAGAGGAAGTGGAGTTCGAAACGAGCGGAGTCAATTTAAATGATTCGGTTGAACTTTGGCGTAACTGACGCACCCTGAACGTGCACAGCACACGTGAACGCTCGCTTTTATCATTGCCATGAATTATCGACCACGTGTACTTCTGTTCTTGTTATTCTTAGCGAAATTATTCTTAGCCAGGAACGTCGCCCCCCCCCCCCCTCAAAAAAAAAAAAAGAACAACAACAAATAAACAAATCCATTCGCGGTCGTAAGTGCGACTAATAGACGAATCAATGCAGTGCTTAAATGGGGAGTAAGACTAAGCGTTCCGATTTTTTCAATAACACTGCGCTGCCTACACTTTACCAAACCTTCGAGTTAGTATAATGCAGACTTAAACAAGAGATAACCGCTTGTTCTGAAAAAAAAAAAAATGCAGAGGAGTCTACCCGAGTGATGATTCTGTAGCCTGCTGCTCTCCTCTTCTGAATCGTAAAGGGTGGGACATGGTCAGATGTTACCGGATGGCGTTAAAACACATTTCATGTCCATCTATACATGATGCGGAGAAACTCTAAATGCAACAGCAGGGACCCTTTGTCTGTCAAAGGCAAACAGCGAAGTTGTCATGTTTGGAATCTGTCGAAAGCGAAGCCCAAAGCCATACACTCAGCCGAAACTCCAGGCTGTTTGACATCAGTGGAGACGCATTCGCATTTTAGGAAACGTAGCGCAAAGAAGACAAGGACAAAAAAGAAGGAAACACACACGAGCGCTTCTTTTTTGTCCTTGTCTTCTTTGCGCTACGTTTCCTAAAATGCGAATGCACCAACTCGCCCAATTTAGCATTCTTGTGAGACGCATGAACTCGGCGCACATGTTAGCCGCTTTCACATGTTTAGTGCACTTCGATGTTCTGCATTCAAGAGAGTAGTATATTTCACAATTCTAAGCGACGCTGCATGCATTGCCTTTATTGACGCTAAAGCCATTTTCTATTCCAAGGGTCTCTTCCACGTAGCATATATGCTGCAGCCTTATAATAGATGCGCGACTTTGTTTCTAACTGATAAGTCACAGTTTAGGAACATCCTTCATCGTCTGAAATCTCCAATACGGCTGCATCTTAACATGCGAAATTAAGATACAAGATACAGAAGACGATGGGCGTGTGTGTGTGTGTGTGATGTCTAATTGGTAGGAATGAGTGCGTGAAACGGAACGGGATAGCCACTGTCCGTAAAATAAGTCTCTTGAACTATAGATAAGAAATGGAGAGGGAGAGGGTGCGCAAGCATGTACATAAAATGTATGGGGATACGGAGGCCAGTTTCTGGCATCGAGCACGCTCGGTACCGCCATTTGCGAGACAGTTGGCAGTTTGCACCGAGCAAAACATGCGGACGTCAAGAAAAAAAAAAAACAGAAAGAGGTCACTTTACGTCCTATTCCCGCGTCCCTGCGTCCTGCATGCGTTGTGGATTGTCTTCAAAGATGCACCTGTCAACACAAGGAGGTCGTCCTTCTATGCGATAGATGTGATTAGAAACGCAGGCCCTATGGCGTGCGTGGTCTAACCTCGGTGTACTCGAATCTGTGGTGTGGCAACACACTCGGTGTTGAGCAGACAAAAAAAAAAAAAAAAAAAAAAAAAAAAAAAAAAAAAAAAAAAAAACTATCGGGATAATGGTACGCTTCGAAAGAGCATAGTTTTGTGGTATTCTGCGCCGTTCATAAGCCGAAAGAGTTCGTTCATCATGTGAAAGTAGCAGCATGCAAGTGTCACTCTTCGGCGCCTTGCGTCACTCGACGCGATCCTGCCCATGCATACGTCGCCCAAGAGCTTTTTTGTTTTTCTTGGCTCAAAGAAGCAAATGAGCGATCCATTTCTGCTCAGCGAATTACTCGTAACGACGTATCTTATACAGTCAGCCGACTTTTTCACGATGACATATATTGTTAACGTCAGCGTAAACACATCCTTTGCGAACCTGGCTAACAAAATGGTTAGTGGGCTGTGCACGGGGTGTAGGGCTTGAGGGGAAAACCAATACGTAGGGCCCTTATTCCTATGTGACTTCTTAACATTTAGGTCACAACTCAGGTCACGGCATATGGAGTCCTTGACATGTGAAATGCGGAGTAGTTAAATTAATTGCCTGTGATTATTAGTGACATCAACGTTCTATATTTTAACGGCATTTAAAAGTATTCGCTTCTCTCTGTTTATTATTTTTTTCCGCGGAGAGGTGAAAATTAATAGCAGGGCTACATCTGGGTTCAGTGCGCATTTCCCACAGGCAACTTATGAAGTAATTGTAGGAATGTTTGCACAATGCATGCTAAAGATTTAAATAAGATTTTCCGCAGACAAAAGTAGTGCAGCCGTGCCGATAAAAGCAGGATTTTCGTTTGTCCGCTGAAAAAAAAAAAAAAAAAAAAAAAAGAATGTTGCAGCACTGGGATGGATTTACAGTGGGATATATTGAACTTTTCACTGGCCATTGGCGAAAGCGATAACTCCCACATGCGCTGTTTGGTGGCGGCTCCCGTACCTTCGTACGTAAACATCCCTCGGTCGCGTCTGGCAATCGTTAGATGGACATGCTTTTCAGCGATCCATCTTTATTTGTGCGGAAATTTAGCACGCTTATAGATGCATCGAAACAATGTTGTTGCTCTTCATTCATGTGCTCCGCACTGACCTTGTCCTCATTCTAAGTTTGGCGGATTTTTCACTGTCTTCCGGGAGAAAAAAAAAAAGTATTTTTCTACCTGTTTTTACTTCGAGCCCCCTATAGTCTCGCTACCATTCGCATGGGTAGCAAGGCCCATAAACTTTACTCATGACCTCCGATATCCACAAAGAGCAACAAAAGTGACCGGCGTCTCAACACTTGCTCGGGACGCCCACCCTGCGGCAGCTGCCGCTTATTTATTCGTGGACCTTCCCACGTCCCCAGCGCTATGATAACGCCAGAGAAAGGACGCTTCGCCGCGTTGGCAAGTAAAAAAAAAAAAAAATTCTCTCACGTTCCAAGTGCAAGCATTCGGTAATTATTTTTGTCCATTGGTCCTTCGAAGTGTCTGTACTGTTTGACCTTGCACGCTTTACATTTCACTGCGATCGATGGCAATATTGCGCCTTCAGTTGGTCCTCCGGAAAGGCGAAGAAGAGTGCTGAAAAGAAAGCATAAGGATGTATGTATCATCTGCATATGAATTTTAACGCATATTGATTTATTGACACCAAAACCACCGCACCTTACCCTTGCCTTGCGAAAGCACTGGTGACGAAACCTCTCTCAAACCATCGATTTTGGCGCACCAAAGAAAACCAGTGACAAGCTAGCAACTAGGAGCCCCGAAAATACCACCTTACATATGATAGCCATTCTAGGCGTAGATATGGCGCAAGGAAAGTTGTATTATCGGACGAAAGGAGTAATACTGACTTGATGTACGCTAAGAATCTTACAATACGCCACTGAGAAAGGGGACAAATTGCAACACTGCAGCTCGAAATATGGTCGCGCAGTTCGATCTCAAGCTCCATGAACGCACTCGAGAGCACTCGGGCTTAGCACCATGCGCATTCAGTTATAGCACGCATCGTTCGCTGTCAGAACAAGAAAAGCATATACGGCTAGAGGGCTTTAATGCTGCTAAGCTGCCTACTAATAAAAGCAGAACATGGAATTGACACAGCAACAGCTGCCTTCGGTGAGTATCGATTGGGCTATGAGTCGGCAGCCCTCAGCCAATAAGCCACCAAAATAGGGCCATACTAATGGTTCACTTTCAGAAGCTAACGCCCCACTGAGAGTTCCAAGTGCGGATTTTATTGATTTCCAGCTTCTCTTACACTATTAACTCAACCCTTAGATTGAGAGCTGCAGCAACGATTCCTAGCTTTTTGTGCCTCCCATCGCCAAGGGTTACGTTGCGTACCGATTATAGTAATATTTGTCACTCAGAACACATTAAACGACGTGAACATGTACCCGGGGATTTTTACTTGAGTTGTTGCCAACTAAGCCAAGCTTACGCATTTTCTAGGAGTCGCGCAAAGAAAATTGAGTACTTGTTCGGGATATATGCTTAACAATTACTCGAGCGAAGCGGAACTGTTTCCACTGTCGACTGCCAGAAAGCAGGGTGATCATCGTAAACGAAATATTATACGGATGGCTACAAGAAGGGCCTCCTCCCAAGTGACCACTTCAACCTTGCCTCAATGAAAGTAGAAAATTCCGAATTGTAACAAAGTTTGTGCGCAGAGGTTCTTATCTGTATCGGCACAGCGTTTATATTTTCTTCGCGCTTTCAATTAAAAAGCAGCGGTACAGCCTGCACACCAAGAAGGATGCAGCCTGGTGGGATCTAGGAGTACAATTTGTAAAGGGACCAGAGGCTCAACCTGGCTCAAGGTTTTCTGAAAGCTAAAGTAATACATGTAGCTCTTAGGCCAGAAAAAAGAAAGAAAAAAGAAGCGACATCACCGAGACAGAAGCAGCGGGTGTAACTTTAATAATCGCCTAATTAGTATAATTGACAGGCCATGTGGGTCCAGCGCAAGTAATGAGAGCAACAATGGTTTATTACAAATTATCGAGGGCACTTTTTTTAACGTTTATATACTTTATGTTAAAAACTGTGTAAGATACGTCTGTATACGGTCTGTGCAGTTGAGTTCTACAGCAATGCGAACATCATGTCCGTTATAGAGGTTAACGATTACACTATTAATTCACAACAATTAGCAAGCTCAACGTTTATTATTATATATTAAAGGAGCAATAATGCACTGCTCGAATGAAGGGCGTCAACATGAAGGGTGAGCCTAGTTTTTACGGTTTCTTAATCGGCAATGTTGTTCAGTATACCGAACGTAGAAAATACCCGCTTCAAAGTTGTTGCGTCGGCTTTCACACATGGCATATTTAAAAATGGCATCACTTGTATCTATAGAGCTGCCGTTTGTGTATTTCATGACGTTACAGAGGTTAACGTAGTTTTGGCGACCATTACGCGCAGCGACACTTCTTTAGAAATACGCGCAATGCGACAAAGTCCACTCAACTAGTTTTCGGATGCGCTTGACGCTTCACATTTCGAACTGCAAGGCGATGAAAAAAAAGAAAAAATCTAAAAGCTGGGCTTACTTTCGATGCTGACTGCCTTGAAATTATGAAACTATTGTTGTAACTAAACCAAAAAAGGTGAGAATATAATTTCAGTTTATCACCTATTCAACAAGCTTTATCACATGTCTGCTTTGCTGTAAAACCAGATTACAGAGACCGCACCGGCATACGTTACAAATGTTTTAAAGCAAAAAAAAAAAAAAAAAAAAAAGAGAAAGCTGTAAGAGTTAAATAAATCCACATAAAATGTTCCGGATACTTTTCTAGCTATCGCCATCAAGGTTCCTGCGGTCACTCTTTACAGGCAGGGAGCAGGCACGCTTTAGAAAATATGGACTTTATGTAGCACTGCGCGCAAAATAATGAGCTTTTCTTTTTGTGCGAATAAAACGGAGATGGTATATTCCCTGTACTGAAAACGCGATAACATTATTAGCGCAGTACCTTTCTAGACGCTTCCTCTTAACGAGGGTGCGTTTAATAGTCTAACTTTGCTTTTTGAAAAATTCCACCGCATCTACGTTCCGGCTGGGCGGCGATGTCTCAAACTTGTATTACAACCCTAAGGTAGAGGGTTTCCCAAAGACGCTTTCGTTCTTCTCGAGGTTATTGGGCATGTTATGCAATCGGCTGCTGTGTATAGACTTTTGCACTGGGCGAAGATAATGCGAAATGCTATCTCTTTGGGACGATGCAAACCAGTTCCGCTGCCGCCACCACCGCGCTAGGGCCGAGTGCACACAATAGCCCAGCGGACAGTATGGCGACGGCCGCGGAATCTTGGCTGCAAACGTCTATACTGTGCCTTTTTGTTGAGACTGTGCGAAGAGCGAAATCCCCTGCATATAGCAAATGAGAGGAGCTGCGCACAAGGTTTCCGCAGAAAGCAGCGCGGCAGCAATATTTGGCCTCGTGTATTAAAAAACAAAACAAAACAAAAAAAAAAAACAAAGAAAAAAACAAGCTAAATAATTTATTCTGTTCGATGCATCTTGTGTGGGCGAGCGCTTGCAGTTTTTAGTTACAGCGCTTACATATAGTAGATTAAGCAACTGGGCGAAAGAGGCAGGGAGGAAAAAAGAAGGTTACGCAATAAACACGTACTCAAACGTGCATGCGCTCCTCGTCTTCGTTTCCTTATCCGTCTATCTTTCATTTGCACAGTTCACTGGACTGTTAACACGCAAAAAATAGCGCTCGAGCGAGTACCATTTATCATAAAGGCATTAAGAATGCCTTTACTTAGAAGATAAATAAATGTAGAACATGCTTTTATTCCACGCATGACTGCTGCTTTTAATCTGGACAGAAAGCATCGCCTTTGTAATATTTTCATTGAGGTTATGTGACTGAGCGCATGCTATACTAACGTCTATTACTGCGGCAAAACTAATAACTAAGAATGAGTGATAACAACAAGGATAAAAAGGGCCGACGAAGGTACTGAGATAAAGCAACCGACACTGAACTAATGCGGCGTCTTCTGCTGACGTATGGCCGTTGAACTCTCGGCATTTGTATTCCTTTAGGATATAAGAGGATTGCTGTCCTTTTACTGGAAACTGCCTCCGAGGAAGGTACGGAGGAAATAGTGACCGGTCGATGAGCCCGTAAACGTTGGCCATGTAAGACTGGGTGATCTCTTCCGTGGAGGCCCTTATTTACGAATCGATGGTCATGCTCTTGCAAGCCCTTTCTCCGATGAGATTACGGTCGTTACGGTTCCTCAGCTGCAGACGCTTAGGTTTGCGACATCGCCGTCGCTAGCACGTTCTGCACCAGAAACCACGAAGACAGTGTTCTCGCGCGAGCAAAAAAAATAAAAAATAAAAAATAAAAAACAACAACTATATGAAGGATGAGGACGTTCAGTTTTTTTTTTTTTAACTTTACTTGCGCGCGTAGCATGTACGTTTGCCGTCTAAGCTTACGCAAATGAAGAGTGAAGCATTGCGCGCTGTTCGTACGTGCGTGATTGGCCATGACGTACCCTCTATCGCAGTGATAGTTACGAGAAAGTTTTTTCTAAAGTCAGGACGAATGCGTTTGCGTAGTTTATTTCGTGACCAGGGTGAATGCTATAGCTATCTTTCCAAAAGGGGAACAAAAGCCCCTTCCTGGGCTGTTGCGAACGGAGAAAACACCTCGACTTTCTCTCGCGTTTTTGTTCTCCCAACACTCGCACTGGGTTTTGAGGGATGCGGTAAACTTATGATTGCGGACAAATTGTATGCATGGGGGGTTATGTGGTGCGCACTAACGAATTTCCGCAAGTGACCGTTTCTGCACTCCACTCCCATCGAAATGACGCCTCTTCCACGGCTGAGATTGGTATCGGCGGTCTTGGACTCATAACCAAACGCCACTGTAGTACGTTTTCTTCCCCTTGCTCCGCCATTATGGTGTTGCGCTGGATACACATTCGCGTTTTTTTTATCCTGATACACTAATCTGAGCGGTGAATTGGACATGGTCGGGAGATTGAGCCGATGTCCATTAATCTGTTGGCGACTAATCGTAGCCACCAATATTATGCGATTGTGAGCGTTCAAACATGACAGCAGCAAACAGCCACCAGCGACGTATTCATGAGTACATGTACGTTAGAAGAAGATATGCGGTTGTGGACATCTACCATGGGAAGCTCATGGGGACTGTACACAAAAGCACGGGTCAAAAGAATTCGGTCCTCAAAACAAATGAAGATAAAGAGGGCAGGCTGTACGCGAGCACCGATATTTCTCGGAGAGTAATCAAAAACGATCTGTCCGATAGGCCGTATTCTATGAATGTCGCTTGCAATTCTCGCGCGAGACGCATCTTTTTCCCTGCTGTGGAAATAGTACCAACATTTTGGCCTCAAGGACGATTAGCCAGACCAATGTACTGGCCCTCAAATTCATCGTATTACTTTTCTGGTCGTCATGTTCTCTACGGCACTGCACTCGGTTGGCCTCTCGCCAAGTAACACGCTCATTTTTCTTCCCACCCGTCCGGGTTGTTTCCGAGTTTGAAGCAATGTCTGCGAGCGCCGAAACTGGATCACGCGAAAACTCAAAAGAAAAACTCTCTCCAAGACGAAGCGAAAAGATCCGCTAGATGCGATCCCGTTCTCGGCGGCTTGAGCAACACAGAGGTCAAGTTTAATTTCGGGTGAGCGGTCTGCGGGTTCCCGATGTTGGATCCATTTATTGTACGTAACTAAGCGTGTAATTCAAAAGCTGGAAACGCCGATAAGCGTGATGCTTTAAGACCTCTCATGTTGGCGTGTATAGTGCGGCGCATGGCAGGAACGGTTACGGGTTTCCAGCGGTTCGCGAGTGCAGTGAGCTGAGAAAATGAATGAATAACTTCTAATGCCTTCATCGTTGTGCCTTTAATTACATGTTTTTTTTTTTCGGGGGCGAACAATTATCTAAAGAATAAACGTTAATGTAGGGCACTTTTATCGATTGTTTGTTAATTTTGTCAGAGCTTGTTTTATGCTCATTTCCTAATGCTATTGTAGGAATAAAGAGTACCGTAGGACTGTTTCTTCATCGTGCGGAATCAATGACACGGAAGTAAATGATTTTAAGGGGATACGGTTGCTTATACGTAATCGGGGGCGCAGAAATAAAATGAAAAATACGAATGAGGCTGACATATCAAGGTAGTTCTGGGCAGTTCTCCAGCGGAAATACACGAGCTTCAATTCTTCCCGAAGGAGGGGCTCTCGAAGAATTGTCACCTGCTTTGACGGCCACAAAATAAGGCGCCAGCCGTTGCGGTTCCATTGATTCCTTAGCGCTTGATCCCGGTAGAGGGCGAGTGTTGTTCCAGTGCCTGAGGGTGTCCTCCAGGTCAGAGGTGTGCAGCGGCTGCGTAGACAGGCACGAACGACGCTCTTTAAGTCCGCGGCAAGGAAATTCAGGAGTGTCGTTAACCTCCTTCTCACTGCGCACGTGACGAATGATTCGAGCGGTTATTATTCTTGGAGTTCTCTTATCTTGCACATAGCGGAGCGAGATTCATGATGTCTTTTTAATGAGGCAGCGGAACCGCTAGCTATACGCAGAAGCACAGGGAATCCAGATGAGTTCGGTCACCCATCGCTACACTTAGTCGATATTGATGACATCGATGTCAGCCGAGTCCGGTGGTTGGCAGAGATTGCACGCGTTTTGCTCGGATCTGTAGCAAGATAACGGCGTGCTGCAGAGTAAGAATATCAAGAAAATAAGGCGTTCTCGAAAATAATATTTGCAGTGCGCGCAGAATGCAGTCGACTTTGTGTAAGTGAGAAAAACAGAAATGCTGACACTAGAGCTAGTGAAGCCTCGATGCTAACATTCATTCTCCCTTCTTCTGTATAGGCACGGGTCAGAAATTATTGTAGCTTCATGGAAAAAAGAGAAGAAAGAGGAGTGGTGTTTAGGTAAGTTATAGCGCTGCAAAAGAAGAAAACCGAGGAGCTGATTACCTCATTTATTCTAGGAATGGTTGAGAAGTGACTTATTCTAAGTTAATGTTGTTCCATTCGCGGCGTTCTCTTGTATGGAACTTAAAGCGTAGATTTGGGGAAATAGAAACTCTAGTGCAGATACGAGAAAATCTATGAATAGATATTGCTTCACTTAAAAAAAGGAAGGAGTTTTAAGCTGTTGGAACAAAATTGCTGGCAAGGAATTCTTTCAGTAATGTAATGGACAGCATTTTTGGTTACGGCATGAAACACCGCTGTTCCAAATGTTACAGAAAGGTTAGACGCATGGACCTTTGCCAGACTCAGTAGCTGAATATCTTCTCAAACGCACAGTTTTCTATTTTAATCAGGTCAGTTTGTTTTAAATATAAGCAAGGGACCTGTGTGAGCACCTGAATATACAAGCTAACCCTCTGCTTTGACTCGCAGTAAGGTCTGAATAGTGTTCACAAACACCACAAGCCGCAAGTTCTTCTCCGTGCCTCCAGAACCAACCCGCTGGCTGTACCTGCTCTTGCATATCTGAGGCTTCAGACGCGTACTGCTAGACAACACTTCCTGCTTGAATACATTGTTTAAAAGTGAACAGAAACAAATGTACTGAATATGCAAATATGCATCAAAAATAATAAAAAGGATGATCTTCTGTAACGCGAAAGCTGTAAAGAAAATTCATTAAAAACACCTGACACAACATTTATCAACGGCAATACGATCAAACACACTGTGTGCAGTTCGATCTGTGTTGGGCGTGGCTTTCGTCCTCTTCTTTTGTATGTTCAGCTTCGGCATCGCTGCTCCACTTTCACTTCCAAGGGTGCAGTGCTTTACTCTTGTCGGTTTCCATCGTCAAGTATACATATTTCCATTCTCAGCAAATCAGCTGATGCCTCTCGATCGCTTTTAGTAATGATTTTGCTTCGATCTTGGTTCGCACGGTTCCCCTCATTTAGCGCGTACGTGGAACGAAGGAGGGCGTGAAGTGAGAAGCAGACCGTGGGCCAGCCAAACCGCTCTCGCTCACCGGTTCTGTGAGCACACAGTTTGTACTGTCATTCTCGATCTCTGACCAGCGACAACCTGGACCAGCAAGCCTGGATTATCCAGCTAGTCCGCAAGTCAGCTGCTGCCAGCGGAGCCCTGGACTAGGGACACCGACTACCCAGCTCCTGCGAATTCTTACTAATTATTATGCTCATTAAAAGTTTTCTCTCTCTCTCTCGATCTCTTTCGTCTTAGACAGCATACGTCGCACGATGAAAGATAAATGCGACGGCAACAACAGATGCCACTGTGGCACGCGAAGCGCTTTCCTTACGCTCAATTACAAACGGCACCGTTTCGGGGCCAAAAATAACGGCTCGCTTCACGACACCGTTTACGGGAGCTCTATGACTATCACTACCCCTTTTGCTCTCGTCAATTAGTTTCCTGTCTCGTCAGTTAATAATATGGTGTACCTTTTACATAATATATCATATCCTTCAGCTTTATCTTGCTTTCGTTTATTACTTTTTACCCGTGGGATAATGAGGTGCACACTATCCGGTGCGGAAGTTACGCGATCCGCGGCTTTTTCTTCATTTTTTTTTTCCCACCGTTCCAGTGTTTCTGCAAACGAAACAATTACAACTCCTGTCACAGACAGCACCACCAGCGCTCAGCAGCCAAGCGGTAGTGACGTTATAAAATGGCCGTTTACAAGTCGTTGACGTTTACCAGTCGCTGGAAGGCCTGCACGTGCCGCATTCTGCATATCCTTCCGACCCGACCAGATGTCGTTGAACGCAATTCAGCCACAACTATCGTGTTCTTTTTTCTTCTTTCCCGCCGCTCTTACAGTTCTTCACCCAGCACTCAGGATGTGCCGAGAGATTGGCAAATAGCAGCAACTTTTCTCCTTTGTTTTCAGGTGTTTGGTGCAACGGGGCAACCAGTTTGCTCCGCAGATGGAGCAGTGCATTGCCAGCCGTTCCGATACCGATGGTACAGTTTCCACCAAATATTCACAGATCAACAGGGTTTGCTTTTAAGCCGTTTTAATGTGTCCTTGTATACCTCCTTGTGGCGCGAAGCTGCGGAGTGGCAAAGAAAAGGGGTCATCTCAAATTCGACCGAAATTCAGAACGCTGACGGTGGAAAAACAGGACATAGAATAAGGAAAGTTGAATATTTTTGATAAAGGCCCTACATGTTAAGGAGGGCCCGACTAAGGCATTATGCTTCGCAGTATAGAATTGAGCCACCAGGGTTCATTTGCTGGAACAACTTTACTCCTGCAGTTATTCTATGAAACTGTTCACTCCGCCAGTGAAAGGAGAACAGACTGACACTTGTGTGTAGCCGTCTCCAGGATGCACGTCCTTGTCGTGGCGGGGATTGTTGTGGCATTCGTTGAAGTGGCAGGAGCGTGTTTCAAGACAAAGAAATGACTAGCCTTTTCAGCATTAGCGCAGTGCTTGTATTCGTTGGCTTCAAGAAGTTTTCGCAACAAAGTATTATTGTTGTAAATATAACATCCGGATGTCGATACGAAGCTCCATAGGATGCCAGGTATACGAGTGCCATGGAAATATGACGATGGAAGAAATCGTATGAAATGGGTTTCGGAAATGGAATGGTTTCGAAAATGGGTTTCGGATTGAAATCTTAAGAAATGGGTTTAAGCGCATGTATTAAAAAAAAAATTCTTAGAATTACAGTTCGAAATAATAAAAAAATGTATCGTTAGGAGAAAAACTCTCAGCCGCGGCGGACTTAGTTTACTGTAAGAACCCATCTAATTACACAGCTGTGTAACGTCAGTAATTAACTATTTAATATACGCAACTGGATGGCTAATATCCACGTGGAGTTTCAAGCCAGCCGTGGGCAAGACAGTGCCATATCAGATTTTAAGACGAATGAAAACTGATTTTCTTCGCCGCTGCAGCATAAAGAAATGCAGTGCTTATTTGCACACAACACGCGACTGAGCGCAATAATAGAAGCCCAGAAAGCTCCGCGGAAAAGGAACGTCTGCTGATGAAATTAGTGCCGAATTCGAAATGCTTGCTCTACCATGCCGCGTCATAATCTTTATTTTTCTAAGCTGCTTTGAAAAATGGCACTCAGGTTGTTGACGATGAGAGATTTTCTTTTTTTCCCACCAAGCGGCAAATCGAAATAATGTACAAGATGCGCCACAAAGTCGCATGCGGTTCGAGTCGGACACCATAGTCTTTTTTTTTTTTTTTGGATTTCTTCGCGATAGAGGGCTTAGAAAAGGAGTTTTTATTGGTTTCAATCATTAATTACGCATCGCTAGACCACAACTTAGAACCCTCTATAGGCAATTACAATGTTAATTAGTGACCTTTAGTTAAATATCTATCTAAATAGAAGAAATTTCACAGAAAACTTTATACCAGTCGGGGCTGAGAGTGTTCCTGCAGAAATGTGTTTCTAATTTGAACTCCTTACATTTGAGATTTTTTCTTTTGAAAATACACGCTGAAACGTCCGGTATTTAATTACCGATTACATTTAGGGCAAATCCCAAGGTGCGGCAGATATTTCTTTCGGGCGTAAGTACTCATTAGCATACACTGAACGAAGCCGCTCATCTACAAAATGAAGCTAGGAGCTTTCTCTGATGCTTCCGAATTGGTGGAAGTTCTCTCTAGATTGTCTTCGAATCGAAGCAAGGGACTACAGCCTGTAAAAGGTAGTGACTCTTCAAAGGCAAGCAGGGCTGCTAGCAGATATTTAACCTAGACTATAACACTGTTCCCGCATTAATCCCCAAACAAGGAAGATTGCTTTTTCCTGGTACGAACTTTCTGAGAACACTTATCGGTGCACTCTGAGCGAAACAATGTGCGCTGGTCAATGGAATTTCCCCGCAGCTGATCTTGTTATCTTCTTATTGTTTCCAATACTGAAAAATTGATTATATCCCACGAAGGTTTCTTTACTTCTCCCTGCGTTGTCCCGTTCCCTTTTCAACTTACTGTTTGCTTCCACACTTTCACGGAGACAGTACTTGACATCTCATGAGGCTTCAGAATATGGGACTCCTGATCCAATTAATAAAGCAGTTTAAAAAAAAAAAAGAAAGAAATTTCGAGGCGCGGACGAAACGAGACTCGGATAAAACCGGACGCATGGAGCTATATTTCTGCTAACATGAATCGCAACTAATGAACGAAGGCGAATTTGCATTGAAGTGAGCCTCTGCGTTGTCTTCCGCTAAGTGGCCAACTTCGTTGTCACTTTATTCTTCAGACGTTACGCGATTATAACTGCTCCAGCAGACGAGCCGGGCAGTACTCATTACAGTATGCTTGTAATTGCTGAGTTTATTAGACAAGCCTATTACTATATCCGCTTAAACCACTCATAGGCGGTAATCTTTTTTTTTTTTTTTTTTTTTTTGAAGCTTATGGTGCATCAAAAGCAAACATAAAAGGCGTTTATTCTCAACGGCAGCTTTAGCTCGAATATATTTCCTCCCCATTCACAAAGTACTCTGATATGCCCGAGGAAGGAGAATTTTGTTTTGTTTTTTCTTTTAACCATGCTAGGTACCGTTATCCCTCAGGCTGTCCACACTGAACGCCAAGTTGGCGCTGCAGTAATGGCTCTAAGCAGACGTATGCGGTTGCAGTGTTGTGCTGCTCCGTAGATTTGCGCCGTTTTGTAGGAGCAAACTAGAGGGCGAACAAAAACGTTCGGAGTAATGTGCCTGGAGAAAATTGCATGATTTTTGCTATTTACGTCGATGGATATCGGCGTTTCTTTTAAACATTTCCAGTTTTGTCTCAATTTTTAGAAATATTAAACAGATATCATTTAGCACTTTTATTGAGGGGAATAAAGTGGACGGTAAAAAATGCGCGAAATTAAATTGAGGACAATGCAGCGGACCACCAGAAGGAAAATGTCGATTACAATTTTAATTGACAGAAAGATCGCAAAGTCAGTTGGAACAGACAAGAGTTAAAAATATCCAAGCCAGCTTAAAAAAGAAGTTTGACATAGCTGTCTAATACCGTGTTGTTGGAGACAAGTAACTGTGACTATGTTTTTAACATTGTGTAGAAACTTCGTAATTTATTTACACATGCTCGTGCGAATGACCACTTATGTACATTGCTGGCTGCCAGCGGCTCATGCAAGCGAATTGTGCTTACGCGGCACTGGACTGTGAAAAATGTAAATTCGTGGCAATGAAGCATTTACAAAAAGAAAATAAATGTACATGCTTTGGACATCTGGTATGAAGGGGGAAAAACCGAAAAACCTTAACACACAAGTAGACGAGGACGAAGGAAGTATCGTGGACACACGAATGTATTTTTCGGACTATGTATACCACCAACGAGGCCAAACCTCCACGTTACGCAAGGACACCGAAGTGGGTTCCAAGAAAGAGACTGCAGTTGCAACAGCAACAGCAACAGCAGGCGGCAGAAAGCTAGGAAAGAGACGACGCGATCAGGAAGTATTAGGAGCGGAGGGGGGGGGGGGGGGGGGGGAGGGGGGAGGTAATCGAAGACGCCTTTGTCCTACACTGGAAGTAATTATAACGGGGATGATGGCGAGCTCTTTCTTTACTACGGCACTAAAGTTTTTTGTTGTTGTTGTTGCTCTAGACGGGTGCCAGCGAAGCTCTTACGATTTAATTCCCGCCATCCGCTTTGTGGTTTGTTACAATGAGGCAATTCATATTGTGTCTTGACAGCGCCATCTGACATGGTTTAATGTGGCCAATACAAGCCTCTTGAGACTTGCAAGTGGTACTTATTGCGCAAACTATTTGATACGCTTCGCTTCAGCCCCTCTCTGATGCGAAGACGCATTTTTTTTTGGCTATTTGAAGGTACGTCACTTATAGTACAACAGCTTTTTTGCTTGTTTTACCGCTGTCGTGACGCTGGGACTAAGTCGACCCGGCCTTCACTTCGTAGCGTGCAGAGACTCCGGTTTGATGAAGGATTGAATCTTCGAAGTTGGTAAAATATATACAAGCAGGTTTAATGGCACTTTGAGAAAACTTATTTACCTAAAAACAAAGGGTATATCAGCAAAATGGCAAGCGTTAAGAGTTCATAGCGAGAAGCGTCTGGATGAGCCGTTTACTCAGGGCTCAGAGCGTCCTTTCGTGCTCTGCAACGTCCTTAAATCCCCTATGTCCAACACCTCTCTGAAGATGCTGACCAATCAGTTCCAGGGCACACCTCTCAGATATCGGCAACCAATCGAACACATCACTGCGCTGATAGTCTGATGCACTGACTGGTCCAGTATTGTTTCGTCGGGCGTGGTCACTTGTCGGGTAGAGCTTGGGAACTGCGAGGAGGTAAATTTCGATTCTTCTGCAAAGATCCGCTATGTTGGTTCCGGCAAGTGGATTTCCTTCTCAGAAACCCAAGTGTACGTGCGCGCCACGAATACTCCTCCCAGCATTGTCCCTTTCCGGCAATTGCAACTCTTTCCTGCATTCACGGGAATCCTCTAATGGCCGTAATCCTCATGCTCCTTTCTTCTCCTGTACGCCAGCGGACGTGTCACTCCGATCGTCTCCTTTGGACAATAGGCATTCCTCACTTGACAATACCGCCTCTCGACGGGAAGGGTGAACAGTTGAACAAAAGCCCTTCCGGCTATTTCTCACGGGCGACGCTTCTTTGTATTTTTCTTGACGTTCCCTTGACAGGGCCAACTTGGCAGTTGTTGGGTCACGACAAAGCAAAGCATGCTCACACAAAAAGATTCATGTGAACACGCTCGCTTAGAGCTCTTGCACATATCAATACCATGCCCACGGGCGCACAATAGTGCGCGCAAGCGCGGACCATGCACGGTCACAACACCGCGCACTATGAATGTGTCTGCACATCAACAAACACAACAATAAAAAAGAGCTCCAAGAAGGTAAAAACACTGAGGCATCTAACGTAACCGCAACTTTATATCCACTATCTCCGTCTAAAAAGCTAAACATCACCTGCCTTTCCTCCTTGGGAGCCTTTGGATTTAGACAACTCTGTCGCACTACAAAAATGGTAGTCAGGATTAAACGATAAAAAAGTAATGCTCTTGAGGAGACGGAGTAAAAATTATCCCGTGAGCTAGAAGAATAAGGAAGATCGCAGTGATACAAAATGAGGAATATTGGACAGGATTAAGCTTGCTGTACGCAGAAGGATGAGGAGCTCTCGGAAGAAAAATTGGTCAAAGAAAGCAGCAATTAAAAAACAAGAACAGGTTTAACGTGGCTAAACCTAGTATAAGATGGGAAATAACTAGTTTGGTGTAATTTTTCTTGGCACACGGTATATTTAGTGACTTCTGTACTTATCTTTCGAGATCACCTGCAAGAGGCACGTTCATGGAGGGGATTATGATATATGTTGCCAAAGTTACGAGGAGCCCCACTTTAACCACGCCGTGGGAACGTGTCTGCGTGGCCTATAGGGACAGCTTATCTACGTCGGGAGCCAAGGGTCCTGCAAAGCTGCATTTTAATGTCACTCCGCCATTTTAACGGCGAATCCCAAGTTGGCAGCGCCTGCCACGTCTACGACGCAGGTAATGTTCAGGCGATTAGGCTTTGTAGAGTAGCGCTTTCACACTTAATGGGAAGGAAGCGCAGCAGCCAACTCTATTTATTAGAGAGTATGTCAGCTCCACGCAGATAAATACAGAAGGCCAAATATTTTGCTCTCCATGCCACCGAAAACGAATCAATCTTTGCGTGTATTCAACATTGGATAATGCGACAAAAGGAGCAAGGTTACACAAATTATTATTATCATCTTACACACCATGCCAAGTGCGTAAACTGTAGTCACATTTAAATATACTATTTTTTTTTAATGTTCTCAACGGGAACGAAACCACTTTCAAGTAACAAAATTCTTAACACTTTGCCATAACTTTTATACCCCGGTCAGACGAGCAAGTTTAGTGTCACTTTCAACGAGTGCACTCACATTTAGTGTCATTCGTGTCGTGTCACACGATGAACTTTAATGACACTCTCTGCCGAACACACTCGGCGTGAAGTGAGTTTGGCGAACTCACTACACTTTGTCCGGCAGGCGAGTGTGTAGTCTCTACAGCAGGGCACTGACATATCACTCATACATTTTTGAAAATTACAATGTTTTGAAATGTTTACCGTAATTTCATGAGCATTTCTATTAATAGGCAAGAGATTTAAGCTGTCACCAACTAAGAAAGATGCGCACACTTGAATAGCTACCCTCGTTCTCAGTGCTTGCGCTAAGGCGAAGGCGTTCGTCTGCTGCTGCACATCGACGGTATGCGATATCTCAAGCTGCATCAATGAAGTTGGAGTTATTTGTAACCTAATCTCTTGACAGGCAGCATTTCGCTCAAGCGCCGGCCGGAAACACCACCGATTTTCCTCCCGCAAGCCGCCAGCGCCAAGCCAGCACCTTTACGGCGCATCCTGCCCCGCTGTCACCGGCGTCAGAAAATTTGTGTGCGAGAATTCGTTTTTTCTGTAAATAATGATCCCTGAAGTAAAGCAATGTCAGTAATTAATACTTCTTGGGGATCGCTGACTTATACCGAGTCGCTAGTAGGTGTAATTGCTGCGACACAAGCAAATTTCTGCTCACAGCTTCATAGCCATCGTCGCCGGCGGCGCGGCGCAGCTCACCGTTGCAGTACACGTATACGCTAAGACGTCGATTTAAATTGCACCTGTCACTCATTATGAATAGACAGCAAGGTTGAGAATAAGGCAGTGCCACGAGTGAGCCATATATTCTATTAAGCTGCCAGCCGTACGAAAGCGCCGCCCACTGATACTTCGATGCGAAACAAACTATAGGCCTATCGACGGCCACGGAGGAGCGCACGGCCAAGTGCTACTTGCACCGCGGGCTCTGCCGTTCGCTCGACAGGCGGTACTACAGCGGAAAGCTAGTAGCATCCGGTGCTGTGAATGCTGCGAACTTGTCGCCTACTTTCGGGATACTGCGGAAACCGGACCTTTTTCGACGTTGTGTACAACAGCAAGCAAATGCTGTGAGGACGTGACGATGCTGCCGTACGTGGGTGCTGCGCCGCTGGACATTTTAGGCTGCATAGAGTGCCGTCGGACATGATTTCATGTGAAAAATGCACGCTGCTCTGAATCATACTAGCTCGATAACTTTTCGCGCTCGAACACCGGTGACTGCGCTCCATATGTATACTCGTCGCTACCGGCATTTTCTCGGATAACAATGCAAATGAGTCGCAAAGCTATGTTCGCGATAGCCACGGTTAGCAGCGTAACTATATAGCATAAACGAGGTCGGTTTTGCATGTGAACAGCAGTAACCATGCACGTTAGCGAAAAGCGCGGTCAAGCTAACATGCCCGTTCGACATCGCGATGTTTTTTTAGTCAAATCCATGTACTCAAATGCACAAATAAACTGAATGTTAGCTTAGGGTCATTGTGCTTGCAATAAAATTGAATTTTAAGGTATTTTCTTGAAAACAAATTATTTACACATAGGGCTGCAGCATCCGCATCAGCACTGCCGTCATTTCAAAATAACACTTGATTTTGCCGTGTGACAGCGAGCACCGAAAGTGTCACTCTTCCTACGTAAGTGCACTTCGTGAAAGTGTCACTAAACTTGCCCGTGTGACTTGGGTATTAGACCCGCTGTGAGCCCACCCATTCGGACCTGCCCCGGGAAAATCACAACCCTCGGATCTGGAAAAGAAATAAGGAGAAACTAAAGAGCAGAGCTAACAGTTGTGTGGAGGAGGTTTGAAGACAAAGCGATTCCAGACAAGTAATGTGCGGACGATCCTGGTAGCGAGCGGCCAGGAAAAGACAGGATGGGAGAAAGAAGGGCGACTGCGATAAGCGCACGAAGCGTGCGGTGGAACGCCCCGGAACGCCAGAACATTGGCGATAAATCAATAACCTGACCGGGGGAAACCCCGCGCAGAACACTCGTTCATCGCAGTAGCTTCTGTGCTAAAGTAGCACCGCGCTGCCGGGGAGGGACGTCGCAGGAATTCGGCCGGTTGTTACGACTCGCCCCTTTCTTGCGGAGGGAAGAAAAAACGTTGTGATGTGCCCAAGCACTTTCCGGCGCCGTGGGCTACGTACGCACCGTGGCGAGAAGTGGTCCAAAGCGAAAGCGACAGCGAAAAGCGCTAAGGATAAGAAGGGAGTGAGCGTTTTTGCCTTACTTTTGATGTGCAGGACTTTTAATTACAATTTCGTTCAATTCTTTCTCTTTATGTTTGCTAAATACGGACTTATCTGCGTTTTAGGAATAGCCAGAATACTACAGAATTATGAATGGACATCAAATCTCACTAAAACGTGAGAATAAGTACTCTTGCATACAGTGAAATAAGGTGACGATGCTTTGAGTTTCGTGCATCGTTAAGTATTGTGGTAGAATTTGGTCTTCGCACGACGCTCTTCAGCATAGCCGACTCAAAATGCAGGAGAGTAAATAATGTCAAGATTAGTTATGCTAGCGGTAGTCTAAAAATGCGGTGCCCACACTGCCTCGCGATCAGTGCTCGACGTCAGTTTTTTCCGCACCTAATGTACATAGCCTTATCTTTACCTCTCTGGCGTATCGCCTCATAATCCACAGAGCTAGCATGCGTTATCCACAAACTGGGCGAGAAAAGACGGCGCCAAGAGGTGCAGCCAGCCATACTGATTAGCGGGAACAGCTGTGTCGTATGAGGAAACGGATCAGAAGTCACACTATGTTAAATCTGTTCAGTACATCACCAGTAAGCGCATGACATAACGCTCAGAAACAAACAAAGAGTTCCCTAATGGTAGCGTGAAAAATGTGTTAAAAGAGGCTGACGAAGTGTGGCTTACACACTGCAGCAGATGCATGCTAGCACGTAAGAGGAGAATAAAAGGGCAGGGAAATAAAATAGTACAGCGACGCCCTTAGGCGTGGTTTTAACCTAAAATAAATTAAGCGTAAATGTAGTACACTTTGCGTTCTTCCTTTAGACATATCAGTCCAGCATTTTGGCATGGAATCTACCTCGTCGGCAGGTATGAAAGGAAAATCGCCTTCGCACCTAGAGAGTAGAGGAGGGAGAAGGTGAGTGCCAGAGGGCGCTTCCATATTGGAGCGCTGGGCTGCTCCCACAGCGCCGGAATCAGTTGACGACTGCTCCTCCTATCAGCTCAGTCAAACTTGTTTCACGAAGGAAGGGGGGGGGGGGGGTAGGATCTTAGAAGGATCTTGAGAGGTTGGGGCGAGAGCGGATGAAGGGCTGATCAGAGGGTGCACCTATCACGGGAATAACCTGAAGGGCGGGTGCACCTATGGAAAGAATAGGCTTTGGCTAGAATGCAGGAATGCAGAAGACATACTTTCTAGCGCGTCTAAACGAGTGCCAAAGAGGAAACAAGCGCAAAAACAGCCGAGGAGCGAAGGAGCAAGCGTGCTCGCTCGGTCGGTAATTCCACACACCTTTAGCGGATTAGTGGACTAAGGCAATAAGCATAAATAAGCTTTATTTTTTTTTTTTTCGAATGTCTTCGGTAAAAATGAGCAGATTCTGAAGAGACCCCAAATGTCCCGACGAGCTGTTTGGTGCGACTAAGGTTAAAAAAAAGGGAATCTGTGACATTCAAGCAGTGGATATCGAAATACGCAAGACATTTACTAACCTATCCGATGCCAATGCCTACAGACTGTACAACTATATTTAAACACACCCTATTCACTAGCTGATACTATAACATCAGATAATGTATTCCAAATGCGGCGTTTACAAGAAAGGAAATGTCATCGGATTGCCGCCCACTGCATCAGTGACACGCAATCACTAAATGAAAAAAAAAAGAAGGGACATAAAATGTGTGCTAGGCCAATAAAATAGGGATAAAACATGATACAACCGCAATCAATCAATTCTCTGTAATTCTTCAGTTTCCTTTCATGGGCTGTAACTGAGAACTGATATAGATTACGTTACAGGTGAAGTAATTGTAATTCTGAGAATTCAGAAGGCCTTAGCTTCATACAAAGAAGAGATACACCGGACGAAGCGCTAAATGTAAGCGCATACAAGTCGGTACAAAATAATATGGCTGTCAACGCCACATGTGTTTTCACATCTTGCTAAATCGGCAGGTGTGTAGAAAGGCTCTCGGACATCGGTAAGCGCGCCCATGTCAGCGCTGCCCTTGTGCGAAGAAGATAGGCGAGGCTTTTATGAGCTGTCACCAGACAGCACTGCCTCGTGTCGTATTGAATTTCAGGACTTGTGTTATGCCATTTCCTCAGGCGAGGATCATAGCGCATGTGCTTCGCTTATGTAGAAAAACAGAAACAAAAAAGAAAAACCTCGTTCCAACATTTTTCAGTCATTCCGTTGGAGTTCCCGCCGAAGCCGACAAACGGCCGAAATGAGGGGAACGGGAAGAATTCGTGTCTTGCCGATCACCGGCGGGATCAAACGTCCGCTGGTCGCTGGAAGGTATACGGTATTATTTTATTTCCCTACCTCGTCAGACTTCGAAGTTATTGGACGGAAGAATAGCTCTCGCGCCCGGTATTGCAGATTAAACTGCGACGGCGTAAGAAGGTAGAGGGGCCTGAAACATGCGAGTAAAAATTCCGCGTCCCATATAGCCCCAAGACCAAATCAGAATAGTGATATCTTTCAAACGGTGTTATTGAACCTCATAGATTGAACTCGAAGCGAAATGATTCCAAGCCGCAATTTTTATTTAATAAAACACATTCCCTCACCCCAGAAAGCGAAGGCACCATGTATTATTGCGAGCCTGAATATTACACCCATGACCCGAGGATTACTTTCACTGAAAGGAGTGAGGGGGAGGCGTACGCGTCTGGAGGTAGCGTTCATGGTCAAATAACCTGCAGTTATCACCACTGCGGCCGTAATGACAGTCAAATGAATGGCAATCGCAAACCTGATTCGGCCACTCTTAATGCTCCTGTTTAAGGCTTGCTATGTTCAACATTCCCACCATAGATGACTCTGAAAGTTTAAGAGATTCCCTTCGGTTATTCTTGTTCTCTATAACACGTGAATGCGGTAGAAACGATAGAAAGTTAGAATTGCGCGATTGCGGTGGATGACGCGGCTATTCGGCCATGCCCGCACCATTTATGATATTCTTATTCCTTTGTAGATTTTATAGGGGTGCCAAAGGCAGCATCCTGACTTCTTTGACTATAATTAGCTAGATTAGCTTCCATTTGTTCGGTGAGAAATTGAGACTCACGCGACTGTGAGCTGTCGGCCGGAGGTATGAGGTAGGAGAAAACGAAATAAAGGATTGAGAGGAGTGGCTTACGAGGAAATTACCGTTTAGGCACAATAGCGTTAGGCCGCGTCACTGAAGCGTGTTGAATTTTTTTTGCACGCGATCCAGGGCGGCTTTCCATGGAGCAGCAAATTGAGCAGAGGAGCTAAAAATTGCTGTCCTATTTGTTTCAGGTCTTCTTCCGGTCGCGGTGCATCTGAGGAATGAGTGAAGTCTGTTGCCGCTTGCAGTTCGGCTAACCGCTTTTGTTACCCACGTACTGTCCTGCAACATTGCTGGAGTGTCCGCGACTGACTCCGGCATTGCATGCTGCTCTAGAGAGTAGAAGACTCCGATTCCTTTCGTTTAGCAGATTGTTTGCTAAGCGAAAGTAGAATTTTACAAGAGTAACAATGAATGTAATCAGGAAGATATGCTCGCGTTCAATAGGAAATGCGGCAGGGAAGAAAGCTGTTTCTGAATGACGCCTATGCTTTCGATATTGCGCGCACCGCAATAGCTAGCCACGCATGCTACGCAGCCCGTCGTGGAACCACACCCAGGTTGCGTATTCTTAAGCCCTTCTCGTAGTTTGCTCCTTCCATGATAACCTCACTTCAGGGTCTTCCCGTGGCAGCCACTTTAAACCATGTGGCAGCCAGTTTGATTGCCATCAGCATGTTGTAGCAGGTGCCAATTCAAATATCCGAGAAGTAGTTAAGGTCTTGCGGCTGATGTTCTAGATTCTTCAGCAGAATGCCGGGCTCTGTGGCTAAATATATCCAGCTTCCACAGTGCAAAGTAAACCCTTTTGCGGTGGCGGTTACGTTGATATTGTACAAATAAAAATTGCATTATTAGTTAAAGGTGCCGATTGACATGTATAATGTATTTCTTGGACACTCATGCTGGGATCACTGGAACTTGTTTATTTATCCTTATTATTTCATTAATCTTCGACTGCAGTGATTGCTCAAATCACACTTGAGTTCAATAAGTTAAAGTTCTGATAGGTGCTATTCTAGGATGAGGTTAGGATGAGGTTAAGAAGTTCGCAGGGGTCAAGTGGATGCAGATAGCACAGAACCGGGTTAAGTGGAGAAATATGGGAGAGGCCTTCGTCCTGCAGTAGGTATAGTCAGGCTAATGATGATGATGATGATGAGCTACTATTCTAACCACCATATTCCTTCTTCCTTGTTTGTCGAACATGCAAATATTTGATCTACATTGAGTAGATAGAATATATGGCGGGGGTCCCGGGTTCGATCCCGGGTTCGATCCCGGACCAGGAGGAGTTTTTTTCTTTAACTACGAAGTTTCTGAGAAAGCTGTATAGCTTTCCTTCTTAGCTGCATGACTGCGCTTGTGTTGACGCCAATGAGTAATTACTCCCCTATTAATACATTGGGTACAGTTATATGGTTGGGCTCACCAGTTGTCGAAGTCTGATCTAAATGAGCATCAAATTAGAACGAGACCGTCCAAACATAGCCGTGCCTATTTTATCATGCTGTAAAGCTTTCATAGTAACCATTCAGTGAATACATCGCTCGCATCGATGCTGCCAGAGTGTTGGCGGATGGCTCGTATTCAACGCACGGAATAAATACGGCCCAGCAACTAGCAATGATTTTTTTCGTTTGAGATGAACTTGAAAATTCCTTACGAAACGCAGTAAGACTCCGGTCGCGCTTGGCTCTTCCAGCATAGGGAGGATCGCTGCGCGATAGACGTCGTCGACCGCGCTTTATACCGGGCAGCGCAAGCAAGGTCAGCTGTTACTTGGCAGCAGTGCGCTGGAGTACGCACGCCGAATGCGCCATGCAGCGCATCTGACGGATCCTTGTTCCTCGCCGAGGAACACCGCTGTCGCAGCCTGCGTGTGAAGTTCCTTGAGTGTCATGTGGTCCAACAAGTTTTTAGGCGAAAGCCTAACTGGACTCAATATGTGAAAATCTGCCAGTCGGCATTGTTGTGCTCACTCGATAATTCTCATAAGGATGACCTCGCAACACACGTTGTCCAGTCACCTAAACGGCGAGGAGGACGACGGTATGCACTGCAGATTTAAAAGAAATTTATTTATAGACGCCAAAATGATAATATAAGGTTCAAGGGACCATGTGAGGCTTAATTTGTTGGTTTGTAACCGAAAAATAAACAACGTGCAATTTCATGCGTTTATATTCGCTTATACGATATAAGACGGTAACTTTCGCGGTGCCCCTTTTCTTTAAAAGGACACACCTTTTATACGAATTGTAGTCACAACTGGAAGGGTCCATACAATGCGCTGCCCAGATCATGATAGTAATATAAAACAGCCTACTAAACTAAAACATGTAACGAACAAAGTAATTCCAGACACCTGGCTGTCTACCGTGTTAGATGCTGGCCGGCCAGAGTGCTCCCAGCTTACAAAATTCTAGAGGGCACTTTGGACCACTAAAGCGCGATGATGCGAAAGCCATTATAACGCGGTTATAATGGCTTCGCCTCTCTCTCTCTTCATTCACTCCCACCTTCCTCCCTTCCTTTACAACGTGCTACATGTGTCTGCGGAGAATTGTGACAGATACTGCGTCTTTTTTACCCTGTAAATCAATTTGAAACACAGCTGATGCCTGCTGTACTAACGCCTCCAGAATACCTGGGTCTGCTTCTGTTTGCCGTGTGGTGCGGCGTTCGAGGAAGCGACAAATGAAAGGCGCTGCACGGACGCCTGTATCGGACGCCTGGCGGGGTCCGCTTCGTATATGCATGAATCGCCTGGGGACGTCATGACCTGTCGTGACGGTACATCGCGCGCCCCTTGTCGAACACAACCAGCATGTCATTGAACGCCTCAAAGTTGACCGGTGTTCTATAATTCGTTTACAGAAAAGGAAAGGCGCAGTATCTCTGCCTCGCGGAATCCCGCTATCATCCTCACGGTAGACAAGGGGAATTATGAAGAGCGTTTCACGATACGGGGCGTGGCGCAGTTGGTAAAGCTTTGGGCTGGGGATACAAGGGATAGAGGTTCGATTGCCGGTGGAGACAAGGTTTATTAATTTATTTTTAACTCTCGTTCTCCAAAGCGAAATGCAGAAATGAGTGTTTAATGCCTCGTATTCGACGCAAAGAAAAAAAAAATACGGAACAAATAAGGAAGAATCATACATTTTCTGCTTCACGGCGCCTGTGATAATCTAATTGCAGACGATTCTGCAACAAAATTACGAAATATTTTTTATATAGAATGATTAAAGCCTCTTATAATGGTTCACCGCGCTAACAACCTAGAACGACAAGAAACACAACACAGAGCGCGACTCGGAGTAAGTTCGAATCTGTGTTGTTGCGTTTCTTGTCGTTCCAGATGTTAGCGCGGTGAGCCACTATGAATCACCAACGAGGCCCAATTCTCGCCATTTAAGACCGATTAGTTTATTAGGTAAGATTTTTTTTTCGCTAAAGAGAAAAGCGCCAAGCAATCATAGGAAATTCTTCGTTGCCTTTTATCCATCTGGCAAGCGGGGCAGAGAACGCATTTCTCTGCTGTACCCGCACCACGGCAACACTACCGCTGAACACATCTATGAGTGGGAGGATCGCCGCCTGAAGAAAGCCTCCTCTCGCAACAAAAGCAATTAGCTGCCAAGGCGGCTCCATATCATGCTGATTAACTGTGCCAGGGTGGGGAACATAAGGAGGTGCGTGCGCCGTCGAAGTTTCCAGAGCCCTCCATTACGGCGTCTCTCATAGCCTGAGTCGCTATGGCACATTAGACCCCGCAAATAAAACCAAACCAAACTATAGAACGCTCAGAGGGCCTTCGCGTCTCGCGCGGAGGCGACGCCTACACAGAGAGCGCGCAAGGTGATGTTGCGAAAGTGTGCGCTGCTACGCACTCTTTTAAACATGCGTTTGGGTTTCTGATCCACGGCAGTTGGCGCAAAGTTGATTAGGTATACGACCACCCAGCGATCAAGACAAATGTAAGAGGGTAGGGCCCCTACTTAACGCGCCAGCGGAAGCAGCGTATAACTATAGATCCGCTCATGCCATGCCGCGTTTCGTCTGGGAACATGCTGTCTAGTTGAGTAGCCAAACGAGCGGCTACGGCATAGAAAGGCGAAGGAGTCTCCGCAGGCGGCGCACTGTTCTTCAATGCACGAGGTACAAGACAACGCTGATGAAAGCCAAGCCAATACAGCATCAGCTGTCTGGCTATATAGTCTTGGTGCACTAATTTGGCGGTTCACGTGTACGCAGGGCACTCGCGTAAACGACACAAAACAAGGCAAGCTCCACCCTCCATTATCTAGAGAGAGGCGGACGTTAGTTCGGCGCATCAGCTCGGCCTTCCCTTCCCCCCAAAAAGCCGTAACTAAGTTTATTTATCTCCGACAAGACATATCAGAATGGTAGGGCGCCACGTGCCACGAGCCAAAGCCTTGCTGCAAATAACGTTTTTTACAAAGAATACCCTCCCTTGGCAGAAGACTCTCCATAAAGAAGACTCTCCATACTGTGTTCAACTCCCGCCATTATGCAAGATGTAGAGGTAATCGGGAAAGTGCGATGCAGTGATCACAGGATGGTGAGGTCCCAAATTAGCCTAGATCTGAAGAAGGAACGCAACAGATTAGTAAGAAAGAAACCCATCAATGAATTAGTGGTGAGAGGGAGGACAGAAGAGTTCAGGATCTCGCTACAGAATAGATATTCAGCTCTAACCGAGGATGGCGACATTACTCTAGAGGCAAGGAACAATAATTTCAGAGATATCATTACTGAGTGCGCTGTAGAAGTAGGCGGTAGGATAGTTAGAGAGGATACTGGTAAGCTGTCTAAGGAGACGCAAGATTTGATTAAGAAACGCCAGTGTATTAAAGCTTCCAATCCAAGAGACCAGATAGAATTGGCAGAGATATCAAAGCTAATCAATAGGCGCAAGGTGGCGGATATAAGGCATTTTAAAATGGAGAAAATTGACCATGCTGTAAAGAACGGGGGAAGCCTTAAAGAGGTAAAGAAGAAATTGGGCATAGGCAAAAACCAGATGTATGCGCTAACTTAGGGACAAGGCGGGCAACGTCATCACGAATCTGAACAGGATAGTCAAAGTAGCCGAGAAATTCTACTCAGACCTCTACAGTAGCCAAAGTGGTCAGGACCGTATTGAGATTGGCGGTAGGGAAAAACAGTCAGACGTTCCACCAGTGACGAAGGACGAGGTTAATTAAGAAAGCATTAGAAACTATGAAAAGGGGGAATCAGCTGGAGAGGATCAGATAACTACAGATTTGTTAAAGGACGGAGGGATATCGGGCTAGAAAAACTGGCCACCCTGTATACGTAGTGCCTGGTGTAATCGACGGTACCGGAACCATGGAAGAATGCAAACATTATCCTAATTCATAAGAAAGGGGACTCTAAGGACCTTAAAATTACAGACCAATCAGCTTACTGTCTGTTACGTATGAGGCATTTACTAAGGTAATCTCTAATAGAATCAGGACAACCTTAGACTGCACTCAAGCAAAGGATCAAGAAGGTTTTCGGAAACGGTACTCTAGTATCGATCATATCCATACCATCAACCAGGTGACAGAAAAATGTTCGGAATATAACCAGCCCTTATACATAGCATTCATTGTTTACGAAAAAGCATTTGACTCAGTTGAAACCTCGGCGGTGATGCAGGCATTGGGAAATCAGGGGGTAGACGAGCCGTACGTGAAAGTGCTGTAAGATATATATAGTGGCTGCACAGCAACCATAGTTCTGCATAAAGAAAATAACAAAATTCCCATAAATAAAGGGGTTAGGCAAGGAGACACGATCTCCCCAATACTATTCACTGCTTGCTTAGTATTCAGAGACTTGGAATGGGAGCAGTTAGGGATAAGGGTAGATGGAGAATACCTCCGTAATCTGCGACTTGCTGACGACATTGCCTTGCTAAGTAACTCGGGAGATGAACTGCAAATAATGATTGATGACCTAGACAAGAAAAGTAGAAAAGTAGGCGTTAAAATCAATATGCAGTAGACTAAGGTAATGTTTAACAGCCTCGGGAAGAAACAGCAGTTTACGTTAGGTAGCGAAGCGTGGAAGTAGTAGGCGAATATGTCTACTTAGGACAGGTAGTAACCGCAGATCCGGACCATGAAAAGGAAATAACAAGGAGAATATGATTGGGATGGAGAGCATTTGGCAAGCACTCGCAGATTATGACTAGCAGCCTACCGGTATCGCTCAAGAGGAAAGTATACAACAGTTGCATCTTACCTGTACTCACCTATGGGACTGAAACGTGGAGGCTAACCAAGAGGGTTCTACTTAACTGGAGGACAACGCAGAGCGCTATGGAACAAAACATGGTAAGGGTAAGATTAAGAGATAGGAAGCGTGCAGATTGGGTCAGAGCAATAACTCGAGTTACTGACATTCTAGTGAAAATCAAGAAGAAGAAATGGGCATGGGCGGGACACGTAGTGCGAAGAGAGGATAACCGATGGTCACTTAGGGTACAATCTGGATTCCAAGGGAAGGAAAGCGTAGCAGGGGGCGGCAGAAAGTTAGGTGGGCGGATGAGGTTAAGAAGTTCGCATGGGTGAATTGGATGCAGCTAGCACAGAACCGGGTTAACTGGAGAAATATGGAAAAGGCCTTCGCCCTGCAGTGGGTATAGTCAGGCTGATGATGATGATCATGACTCTCCCTTGAAAAGGCAGAGGAGCAGCACATACAACTGAGAGCTGTTCTTGTGGCCTGGCTACGTAATGTGCTGCCACGTGCGTGGCGAGAGGCACCACTCGCTACAAAGGTCGCGCGAGAATTATTAGGTTTGTTGGGTGTTCTACACAGAAGAGCGTTAGCGATGAAGGATTTGCAGGGTACCCTGGACAGAGATCCTTACTTATCTCCGCGTCAGTCTTCCTGCCTGAAAGGAGAACACACACACACACACACACACACACACACACACACACACACACACACACACACACACACACACACACACACACACACACACACACACACACACACACACACACACACACACACACACACACACACACACACACACACACACACACACACACACACGCACACACACGCACACACACGCACACACACGCACGCACACACACACACACACACACACACACACACACACACACACACACACACACACACACACACACACACACACACACACACACACACACACACACACACACACACACACACACACACACACACACACACACACACACACACACACACACACACACACACACACACACACACACACACACACACACACACACACACACACACACACACACACACACACACACACACACACACACACACATATATATGTGTGTGTGTGTGTGTGTGTGTGTGTGTGTTCTCCTTTCAGGCAGGAAGACTAACGCGGAGATATATATATATATATATATATATATATATATATATATATATATATATATATATATATATATATATATTGTAATAGGGCGTTTATTGACGCTCAGATGGAGAGCTGTGAGGACAGGACCTTGCAACGGCGAGCCCAGCGTACTTCTTCTTCGTCGCACAACGCACAGGTGCATGTCGATGGCGATGACTATCACAGTACATTTTCCCCCCGGGTAAAAAAAGGAGCCATCCTGGCGACTTATGGCGCGGAAAGCACAGCGGGGTCATAGAATGGCTTCAATCGGTTCACGTGAACTGTTTCACGACCACGGCGACGCAAATCCGCAGAGGGCGTGACGGGCTCAACTACGTAGTTGACTGCAGATGTTTGCTGGAGGACCCTATATGGCCCGTGGTAGCGAGCAAGAAACTTCTTTGAAAGGCCAGGGGTTGTTGAGGGCACCCAGAGCCACACCAGTGTGTCCGGGAGATATGGCGAAGCTTCGCCGGTATCACGGAGGTATTTTTGTTGCCACTGATTTTCTGTTGTGAGAGAGCGGGCGAGCTGACGGCATTCTTCTGCGTACGTGACGGCATCGGACAGCGGGGAAGATTCGGAAACGTCAGGGCGGTAGGGAAAAAGTGTGTCCATAGTACAGGGTGGCTCGCGCCCGTAAAGGAGAAATAATGGAGAGAATCCAGTAGTGGCCTGTGTCGCGGTGTTATATGCGTAAGTAACAAACGGTAGAACTTGGTCCCAATTGGAATGGTCGGTGTTCACGTACATAGCCAGCATGTCACCGAGAGTGCGGTTAAAACGTTCTGTCAGTCCATTCGTCTGAGGGTGGTACGAGGTAGCGGTGCGGTGTATGATGCGGCATTCTTTCAGGAGAGCCTCAAGAGCGTCTGATAAGAAAACGCGTCCGCGGTCACTGAGCAGTTCGCGAGGGGCACCATGGCGAAGAACCAGGTTTTTCAGAATAAAGGCAGCCACGTCGCGTGCGGAAGCAGAGGGCAATGATGATGTCTCAGTGTAGCGGGTTAGATGATCCACTGCCACGATAATCCAGCGGTTGCCAGCTGAAGTTGTAGGAAGGGGACCGTATAGATCTATGCCGACACGATCAAACGGACGGGCAGGACAGGGCAACGGCTGCAACGAAGCAGAGGACTTGAGAGGAGTTTTTCGGCGTTGGCAAGACTGGCAGGAGCGGACAAAATGGCGGACAAAGCGGTACATTCCACGCCAGAAGAAGCGTAGACGCAAGCGCGTGTAGGTTTTCAACACTCCGCCGTGGGCGCACTGGGGATCTGTATGGAAAGCAGCACAAATTTCGGCGCGGAGATGACGGGGGATGACTAAAAGCCACTTCCTTCCGTCGTGAAGATAATTGCGGCGATAGAGCAGCCCGTCACGAATTGAAAAATGGTGAGCTTGGCGGGCAAGCGCCCGAGACAGACGACCTGGAGAGTGACTTGAAAGAAAGTCCAGAAGTGTAGATATCCACGGGTCGCGCCGCTGTTCCGTGGCCATGTCAATAGTGGCAAGCGAAGACAAATCGTAGGCGCAGATCTCATCAGGCAACGAAGAGGGAGGCAGCGGTGAGCGCGAAAGAGCGTCCGCGTCAGTATGCTTGAGGCCTGAGCGATATATGACACGAATGTCATACTCTTGGAGGCGAAGAGCCCAGCGAGCAAGGCGGCCGGACGGGTCCTTGAGGGACGCCAGCCAGCACAGAGCGTGATGATCAGTGACCACATAAAATGGTCGGCCATAGACATACGGACGGAATTTGCCGATGGCCCAAATAATGGCCAAGCATTCTCTTTCCGTAACAGAATAATTGGACTCTGCCTTGGTCAAGGTGCGGCTTGCGTACGCCACCACATAGTCTCGGATACCAGGTTTGCGTTGGGTGAGAACGGCGCCTATCCCAATACCGCTAGCGTCAGTGTGAATCTCAGTTGGCGCATTCGGGTCGAAGTGGCGGAGGATGGGAGGCGAAACCAAAAGACGGCGTAAAGTGTTGAAGGCGTCATCACAAGCAGGTGTCCATGCGGAGAGGTCGGAGCTACCGGAGAGGAGCTGGATGAGAGGAGCAATAATAGAGGCGAAATTTAAGATGAAGCGGCGAAAGTAGGAGCATAGGCCAATGAAACTTCGTAGCTGCTTCAGTGATTTTGGGCGTGGGAATTCGGCAACTGCACGAAGTTTGGTGGGATCGGGAAGAATGCCATCCTTAGAAACGACATGACCTAGAATTGTTAGTCGGCGAGCAGCAAAGCGGCACTTCTTCAGATTCAGTTGGAGGCCGGCGGTAGCGAGACAAGTGAGAACGTCCTTCAGTCGGAGCAGGTGGGATTGAAAATCGGTAGAAAAGACTACGATATCATCGAGATAGCAAAGACAGGTTCGCCACTTGAATCCACGAAGCACAGTGTCCATGAGGCGTTCAAATGTGGCCGGGGCGTTGCAAAGCCCAAAGGGCATGACGTTGAATTCATATAATCCATCTGGTGTGATGAAGGCAGTTTTAGAGCGGTCAGCGTCAGCCATTGGCACCTGCCAGTAGCCAGATCGTAAATCCAACGAGGAGAAAAACTCGGCGCCCTGCAAGCAGTCTAGTGCGTCATCGATGCGTGGCAGAGGATAGACGTCCTTGCGCGTGATCTTGTTGAGCCGGCGGTAGTCGACACAAAACCGGAAGGAGCCATCTTTCTTAGGTACCAACACAACTGGAGACGCCCAGGGACTGTGGGATGGCCGAATGACACCCCGACGGAGCATGTCGTCCACATGATCAGCAATTACTTGGCGCTCCGAAGCCGACACGCGATAGGGGCGCTGGCGCAAAGGTGCAGTTTTACCGGTGTCGATGGTGTGCTCTACGACAGACGTGCGGCCCAAGTCAGTTTGAGGAAAGTCGAATGAAGAAGCGAAGTTGTGCAAGAGGGCGACAAGTTGATCACGTTGCGCAAGTGGAAGATCAGCATCAATAGCATGTTGGAAAACGTCGGAGGGCGTCGAAGCGGTCGCAACATCGCAAGAGCACAGACTAACGTCGAAGGAGGGGGTTGAGTCAGCAAGAGTGGTGATATGACTGGGATCAAGCTCTTCAAGACGTCCAATGCATTCGCCACGGAGCAGGACTGCTGGGCAAGAAAATGGGTTCGAGGCGTAAAGTGCACTCTTGCCGTCTTGAATTTCGAGAACAGCGAACGGAAAAAGGAGGCAGGGATGACGGGAGGTGGCTTCGGAAGGTGTAAAAATCGCAGTCAAAGGAGTTACCCACTCACAAGACAGTGGTACGAGGGCAGCAGAGAACGGAGGAATGTCGGTGTCATGGGCGACGAGAAGTTTTGCAGTGCGAGGAGGGGTATCACAGAAGGGGGCATCACAGAGGGGGGCGAAGGCAATTTGTGCACGAGCACAGTCAATAACGGCTTGATGAGTCGATAGAAAATCGTATCCGAGGATGATATCATGCGAGCAGTTCGGCAGAACAATAAACTCGATGGGGTACAAGACGTCTTGAATGAGCACACGGGCTGTGCAAGATGCGGAGGGGTGAATGTGCTGTGATGAGGCGGTGCGGAGCGAAAAGTCGGAAATCGGAGTGGTCACTTTGCGAATTCGACGGCAGGGCGCTTCACTGATGACGGAGACGGCTGCACCGGTATCGACGAGAGCGAGAACTGTGGCGCCTTCTACAGAAACTTTGATAACATTAGCGGGACGGCATGGAGGACTTGAGGAATTCGAAACAAGCGCAGTTCTTGCCCCCGGAACTGCGACTGTTAGTTTCCCTCAACGGTGCTGGTAGAACGTCCCAGCATTGGAGAAAGCGATCGGCGCCGAGGAGAATGTGATCGACGAGTGGTATAGGTTTGGCGATCTTGTGGGACAAATTGAGAACCGGGCGGAATCATTTGCGAGCGTGAGTCGGTATCGTACGGGTAAAATCGAATGTCAGGCTGTGAAGGTTGGAGGCGCTGGCGACAAAGGCGCGCAACATGGCCCGGCCGACCGCAGGCATAGCAAATCGGAAGGTTGTCCGTAGTACGCCAAGGTTTCATAGGATGTGGGCGGAACCTTGAGGGTGGGGCTTGAAACGAAGGCTCAGCATGCGGCGGTGAACGGTAGGCAGGGACCTGCACATAGGAGCCAGACGTGGGCGAAGGTGGTGGCCTAGCCGTTACTTGGGCATACGTGAGAGGTGCCGTCACAGGCGGCACCACGGGGTTGGACGGCAAGGCATCAGCGACGTGTTCTTGCACGACACGGCGTATAGCAGGGGCCAAAGATGGAGCCAGTTCAGGAACGAGGCGGCCCGAGTCTTGAAAATGGGGAAGGAGTGAGATTTGACGTGCGACCTCTTCACGAATAAAATCTTTGATCTTTTGATTCAGCGGGCTCCCTTCAGAAGTTGGCGAACCACCCAGGGCTAATGCGGATACGCCTTCGTCGCACACACTGGAGCGGCGCCTAGAAGCGCGCCGCTTGCGGAGCTCGTCGTAGCTCTGGCAAAGTTTCACGAGTTCACTAACGCTGGTGGGATCTTTCGCTACCAGCATCTGGAAGGCGTCCTCAGAAATGCCCTCGAGGATGTAGCGGATTTTGTTTGCTTCCGGCATGGCCGGGTCGACTCGTTTGCAGAGATCAACGACGTCTTCTATGTAGCTGGTAAAGGTCTCATCAGCGCGCTGAACACGATCGTGTAAACGTTGTTCGGCACGAAGCTTACGCACTGCCGGGCGGCCGAACACTTCCGCGAAATTCTTTTTAAATGTCGACCAAGATGACAGGTCAGCCTCATGGTTGCGAAACCAGAGGTTCGCCACGTCCGTCAGATAGAATATGACGTTACTGAGCTTGTATGAGTCATCCCACTTGTTGTAGGTGCTTACTCTTTCATAGGATGACAGCCAGTCGTCGACATCTTGATCGGCCGTGCCGCTGAACAGGCAAGGGTCACGCTGGCGCACGACGCCAGCACACATGATCGTGGGTGGAACGGCCGGCAGCGTCGAAGTGTCTTGCATGGCGGTCGTAGAGGGTAGTGTACGGCTTCGCAGTTCCAGTTTGGGTGGGATCGTACCCAGCACCTCCACCAATTGTAATAGGGCGTTTATTGACGCTCAGATGGAGAGCTGTGAGGACAGGACCTTGCAACGGCGAGCCCAGCGTACTTCTTCTTCGTCGCACAACGCACAGGTGCATGTCGATGGCGATGACTATCACAGTACAATATATATATATATATATATATATATATATATATATATATATATATATATATATATATATATATATATATATATATATATATATATTCACGACTGAATCCAACAAGATTACCCGCGACTTGTAGCAGTAGGCACACATCGTTCCCATAGGCTACGTTTTTGACTCCTTGACTGCCGAGAAGAAAACTTTCCCGTGCAGAGGCGGACGCCTGCACATATACCAGTTCGTCAGAAACATAAACTAGGTCGAATCGGCAAGACCTTAGCCACTCGCGCCAAATGGGCTCAAACACCGCACCATAAATGTGCGGCCAATCATTATACGAAGAAGACGGTTATGCTGCGACGCATCTCTGCTTCGTTCGTAGTTGTTCTGCGTTGTCCGTCATATGACGCTCCATCTGTATCCAGATCTCGAACAAACTTCAAATCCATAATGAGCAAAAGGAGATAGCTTTCTAACAGAAATAGGGTTATGGGTATAAAGAAGTAGTTGGTCTGGGAGCGGTCGACTGGAGCGTAAATATTTATGGCGCGTACCTTGTGCTGCTCTTAAAGAATCACGCTTCCAAATCAATTTGCCATCGGCTGCCGTTTATCAGGCTACACCTCAGCTCTACTGCTTCCATGTCATGCACGATTTCTTGAAAAATTGAACGAAAAAATTTCCTAACACAAAACTTGTCATTCAAGAATTTGAGTAGCATGAAGGTTACCAAAATTAACTTCTTGTAGGAGCAACAAATCTATCTTACTGGAACGAGCAAAATGTATAACCTCACTCAACATGTTCCTATTTGCGACAGCCCTAAGCATTAAGCGCACGGATTCTAAGGAATGTGAAAATAATAAATAATGTGCAGAATGCCATTGTGCCCACCGGGAATGAAAAGAAGTCGTCGTCGTCCTTGGACAATGGGTCTGCCTTGTCCTGGGGACGCCTCCCTCTATGTAGCTGGGCGCCGAGTGCGTGACTTAGGGGCGCTGTGTAGAAGCGGCCTGCTCCTTGTACTCCAGGTCGACCAGAATGCGGTCGTCAGACGGGTCAGAGGCTTGTGCTGAAGCTCCACGTAGAGGCCTGGTGTCCCCGCGTCCTGGCTCTCCTTTGCCACTTCACGGGACGAGCCGGCTTCGTTGGCGGTCTCTCATTGCCTGCCTTTGACCCCCGTCGTATTGTATGCTGGAGACGCGGCGGAAATCACTGAAGTGACAACTGCTCCCCGATCTGCTCTGACCATTGTTAGTAGCAGGTGCGCTGCCAGTCAGCGGAGTTGATTGCAGCTCGTGATGTTGATGCTGCAGCTTGGGGCTTCGGAGGACGTTTGTTCTTAGGTGGCTCTGCTGCTGGCTCGGTGGGTGCCAAGAGTGAAGGCGGTGTTGCAGCCTCCGGGAGGGCTCTCAGCGATCGTGCAAGGGGGCTGGATCCCTGGGACTGGGATGGCATCAGATCGCTGGCCAACAGGCGATGGAAAGCTCGCCTCGTTCTCCAGGTGGCCATTGCCCTTTTTTTTTCCCGCCAGGTTCACCCGTTCTCGCATATCGAGCACCTGAGCAGTTGCAAGGTAGCTGCACTACTGGGTACAGTCTATGGTGCGTGTCTACCACCTCACCGCTGGCAATTCGCCGTGCAGCCCTCAATTGCTCGTCCGAAGATAGCACAGCGCTCATACCTGGAGGTCTTTCAACCAGCCGCCATGTGTTCCGCCAGCTTGCACCGGACGTAGACTCTCTGCATTCGCAGGTACTTCATGACGCGGTGGCCCTGGATGGCCATGAATTAGGCACCGGGGCACACGTCTCAAGACGTACCCCTTGCGTGCTGGTGTACTTCCGTGCTTTGTCTCGGAAGGTGACGCGCTACACGCCAGGAATCTTGCCGTGGCGGGCCAGCACCACAGTCAGCACGTCATCCTGGAGGTCGGAGGAAGCCGGTAGATCGTTACGAACATCACAGGGGGCTAACTGGATGGACAACGCGGGACCAGGGGAGCAGGGAGACGGGAAGCTGAGCTTGTGAGGACCGGTAGCAGATACTCGCCTCGGTCAGCCGGGCCTCCAGAGGAGCATCAGGCAGGAAACCATGAGCCCAGGACCATAGGCGTACGCAGGGTTCTGCATTAGGGGAAGCGACGTTTGACCGCAGCACCCCCCCCCCCCCTACCCACCCCCTTTCTTCCACCAAAGTCACTGCTGCCAAAACGCCACGCAAAGATGAGGAATTGATATCAAACATTTGTTTTGACGAGTTGTAATTGAAACATAAAATGAAGTGCGCGCTTAAAAATAAAACAAGCTCCGCCATGAACACAGAATTGAAAAGTTCGTGAAGACGCGCTCTCACAAGGGTTCCTTGAATCCTCTATTGGCTTTCCGCAGGTAAAGATGGCAAGTGAGCAGTTTTTGTAATGCAACATCACGGGTCCTCAGCAGCTAGTATAGTAAAAGAAAAAAAAAAACCTGCATGGAATTAAACTTACACGTTTACAACTGACGGTCCGGCAGAGTAAAGGTATGGGGCAGACTTATCGCCTCCCTGAGAGCATTAGAAGGGGTTCAAAACTGGGGTTCTAAGCTGCGTGCCCATATCATCAGACACTTATGGCAGCTTACCACAAAGCGTCCTGACGGCATTCGTGAATGAGGCGGAGCACCGCACCGGCGCCCAAAGAACTGTCGCGACACTTGACACGTGGACAGGTAAAAAATGACTGTTGTATGCAGCTCTTGGAACCGCCCAGCAGGGCCATCTCCTCCAAGTAACAGTCGCTCCTAAGGGTCGCACCTGACGGTCGCACCTGACGAAGTACAGTGAGGTTAGAATTCTCTGTACCAGCAACTGGCTTGCTGTCCGGGAGGACTGGCCGAGCAGGATGGGATAGGGAGCCTTCAAAACATAAAGGCAGTCGCCCAGTGAGTGGCGCTCCTCGCTGCACGGCGCGTATACGAATGTAGTGTTCAGCGTTCACTTCTTCCGTCATGCGCTACTTGTGCTTGCGCCCTTCAAAGATCAAAAGCGAGTGCCACGACCCTTTCTTCCCGTCCCTTGAGTTGGTACCCTTACGTGACTTTCAACCGAGCTTTCTAGCACGTGTTCAGTGTTTACCACTCTCGGCCAATTTGTCAGTCGGCTGGGAGCCATTCGCCACGTGTCTTTATGTGATGCGCCCTTGCCCATGTCCAGCATTACTGAGAGGCCACTGATCTCTGATGCGTAGGGTCCGCGGGGAGAACGCGTCGGCTCGCCGATGCGTAAGGGTACCCTTGGCCAAGACAGTGAACATCACGTACGATATCTAAAACACGATTAAAATCTTTAAAAAACAAGGATAAGAATTTTGCTGAGATGAATCTAATGAATAAAAAACAAGAAAAATCTGAATTGTGTGGTTATGCGTAAACCGCTAATGCTCTGACGCGCTAAACATGCAAAAAAAAAAAAAAACTGACGGCAAAAAAAAGTGCTGCTGTCGATGCTGCAAGTGCAGTGTGCTTCAGAGCGAAATTAGCTAATATTAGGAGCCAGTTTAACGCTGCACGAAACAAAAGAGGTAACAAAAAAGGTTTCAATAGAAATTGATTTAAAATCAGTAACCTCGCGTGGGTAGCCTAGGTTACATTTCGGCAAAAGCAGGATGTCTGCGCCCTGTGCGCTGGCGAAGTGCAGGACCTCTCTCTGCTTTTCCGGCGACGTAAATCCCTGAACACTCGGGGAGAGAAGATGCAATAAGTCCATAGGAATGAAATCAACGTGACCGAGGCAATTTTAATTGATCCTGCCATTAACGAAGGTTGGGGCTGACTTTTATGCTTGCCCCCCCCCCCCTATTTTGCTGCTAAGGTTGTTTTTTTTTTCCAATAAACTTCAGTCCACTACTGGTCTTTGTCCTGGGGCCGGGCAGTGTCATGTGACACTTCCGAATTCTGTCGCACATGCTTCCCTCGAGCTTTTCTGTGTCCATTTGCTCCTCAGCACTCGAACGCAGACCTGACGATGTGCTCACCGGCACACGGCGGAGTGCTGAATTTCGCGCCGCCTTAAGGTCACCTGACCTAGTGGAAGTGACATTACAGGCCCCCCTCGTCTCGCTTGGGAGCTGGCATCAGTGCGCAGGGCGGGCAGGCCCTAGTTCGCCCGATTTGTTGACGGCGTGGCATTACTCACAGCTTTGGTCATCTGCGAGGCGCAGCAAGGTACCGCGCTTTGTTCGCCCATCCCCCTCTGCGGAGGATGCCGACGAAGACCCTGAGTCCTTGCTGGCCGTGTCCCTTGACCTGAACGGTGGAGGCTGATCAGGGGAGAAGGCTCCAGGCAGGTGATGTAGGAGGCACAAATCCGAACAGTTCCGCAGTGTCTCCCGACGACGTTTCGGCCGCCACGGTGGGCTGGCAGAAGTGTGGTGGCTGCTTTGTTTGCCGTTGGGGCTGTCGGCCGGGTGCTGCTGGGGCTGATGGATATCCTCAGCCACTTTAGGAGGCTCGCATCGAGAAGGCACGGGCTTTCCTGCAGCAGCCGCATCTGCGAAGAGCGCGGCCGCAGGCAGTCCGCCACCGTGCGCGTTACACCGCAGCACCTGCACGTCGCTTACAACAAGGCTGTCTCATGGCCGAAAACCTCAAAGCATGAGCACCACGGCTCGCGGTACGTCGCTCCCACGTGACATTTTTTGTCCACAGGGGAGTATACTTTGCGAACCTCGCGCTAGCAGGGCATGGCGTGGATGCCCAGGACGGAGATGAAGTTTGAAACGGTTTCCCGCACTCTATCTGGTCCTGACGCTGCCCGTTATCTACGTGCCACCGGCCCTTCAAAACTAGGTGGCTAATGCCCAGCATGTTTCCGTAATGACTGAGTGCTGAGAGAAGAGATGTGTCACCACTAAGGGCGTTTGGGAGAAGCTCCGTAAACCCCGCTGCGCGCCCCTCCTCCGCAGTGGGCCCAAACCCAGTTTCGAACCTCGCAGCCTGCGAAGGTGGTTCTGTTTGTCTTGCGAAGGTACTTCCTTTGACCCTCACCTGAAGTGCTCCCTTAGAGCCTCAGCTGCAGCAGTACTAAAAAAAATAATAATAATAATGTGATAATTAGAGCGCCCGTCTCGGCTGCGGGAGGTGGTTAGTTCGAAACCCACCGCCGGACACCCACCGGTAAAAATGGGTACAAGCGTCCCCCGGCCTGGCGCTCGGCTTTTCCAGGGGTGTGCGTTTGGGAGAAGCTCCGTAAACCCCGCTGCGCGCCCCTCCTCCGCAGTGGGCCCAAACCCAGTTTCGAACCTCGCAGCCTGCGAAGGTGGTTCTGTTTGTCTTGCAAAGGTACTTCCTTTGACCCTCACCTGAAGTGCTCCCTTAGAGCCTCAGCTGCAGCAGTCCTAAAAAAAAAACCCACCGCCGGACACCCACCGGTAAAAATGGGTACAAGCGTCCCCCGGCCTGGTGCGCGGCTCTTCTGGGGTGAAATGCTTGGGAAAAGGGGTCACGGCCCAAATAGTTGCGCCGATGTGGCAGTGATTCGTTCCGCCATCGGACAACAATAAGTCCGCCTTGCGCGGCAACAGCCCATTATGTGGCCCTTTTTTTTTTTTAGTCCTGGAGCCCCTTGCGACTGCTGCCCACCCAGTTTGTTTTCTTTTAGTCCTACCCGACCTGTGAGAACCAGACCTTTGCAGGTCATTAGTTGTTCGAAACTTTAAGCCCTCTAAGGAGCACAGCAGGGTTAGCAGAGCCTCTTCCAAACGCACACCCCTGAGAGAGCCGGGCGCCGGGCCGGGGGACGCTTGTACCCATTTTACCGGTGGGTGTCCGGCGGTGGGTTTCGAACTGGCCACCTCCCGCAGTCGAGACGGGCGCCCAAACCACTCGGCCACGACATAATTAGACACACATAATGTGATAATGCCTACCACAGGGTCCACGCAGGTGATCAGGACTGAGGTGGCGGTGATGAGAAAGGATCCCTCTGAAAAAGTGCGCCACCGTAGCCGAGGCTACGGTGACACAGAACTTAAATCAGCCCTGGTGCTGGAGACACTCAATTTCCTTATAGCCAACAACATCCTCAATACCACCGACGGTGTCATCAGGCGAGACCCTCAACCTTTAAGAAAATATTGAAAAAGCGCACCTTTTGAGGGGGCACACCAACTCCAGACCATCAAGGGAACCGGCTGACGCCATGCAGGCTCCAGGTCCGAACGCGAGGACCAGTAGCAGGGGATCGAACCACCTGGCAGCAGGTTCACCTGGCACCAGGTCCAGCAGTACCATGTGCAGCAGGCAGCAGCACCAGCACCACGATCACCAGGGCCCAGTACTCCAGGGCAACCGGCAGGAAAGCATGGCGCCGGGACGACGATCCTCCGGGATGGGGAGGGGGGTGGAACTTGTCGGGATGGGCCGATTAGGGGTCTATCATGCTTTGGGTGGGTTTGCTTGTCCAGGGAACAGCAGCCTGATGGCTCTGAACATAGCCTAAAAGAGGCGAGTGGTAGGACAGCATGCACAGCAGATGCTACCGTGCAGTGCCTCTTGCCTACTTGTCGCGTCCGTCGCGCCATTTACATCTAAGATATTACTAACGGACCTTCATGTAGCGCCAGATTTGGCCTCCGTATCAAATTGGTGACGCAACCGTTAATCGTACAGCGTTCCGCGTGGCGTCATGCCATTTCTCTGCCTAATTGGAATGCAGCTGTGATGGTCTCGTTAAGCGCTAAGGGTTCGAACCGACTCATGTGCCTCCAATTGCAAGCCCTAATCATCTCACTACACCCCGTGACCTAACGGAATGCGCCTTTTCGAATCAATCGTCGCTGCGCGATGGAGCTTTCGCCTTCATACTCGTAGGCGGTCATAAGTGTCTCGACCTCGGAATGTTATATATATGACAATCCTCGGCATTTGGATATCAGTTCGAGTTTTCGCTCTAGGGGGAAATTTCAGTTCGCGGCCAAATTATATAGCTATGAGCTTCTTCGTGTTTGCATAGGTCGCGACTGCCACCTCACGACGGAGAATCTGTGTTAGTTGTCAGGCTGCGCCCGGTTATCCCCTTCTCATCATTAAGAAAAAAAGCGCCATTCGGTTGTTGCCTCTTTGGTGCGCTTTAAAGTGACAATTGTAGCTTTCTCAGTGCTTACACTAGTTCTGTATCGCTGGCCTACGCATCCCACTGGTAGCAGGGCGCCTTCTTCAGTACTGCCGTTAAATAGCAGTAAATGCCGCTCTTTGAACTTTCATCCTAACACTGAGTCCTCTCTCGCAGCCATCGTTTACCGTAGTGAGCTAATAAGAGAGGACCTCAGGGCTTAGAAGATACCACTGCCCACACAATGTCTGCGTGTGGCAGGTCAATTCGGAGATACACGTGTAGTGTATAACTCACGGAGCCCCTCACTGCGGTTTGCACGACAACGTACGGCAAATGTTTGCTTTCCACAACGCAGGATAGCGAAGCTTGTCGTCCTTTTCAGGACAAAGGCCTCGGAATCCTCTTCTTAAAGTACGAGAAATATACTTTATGAGAATCGGCAGTGACAAAAATAAACATCCGCCTCGAGCACCGTGACAACGGTGAGAGCCCTACCCCGCACTGATGCTACAAGCAAAACGCACATGAAGGACATATAATAAAGTCTCATTTTCGATCAGTATCAAAAGAGAGAACGCAGAGAGGCGGAAAATGACGAACCAGGTTGGTTTACGTGCGGCTTCCCTCTACACACTCAAGAACAAACCGTCGTCCGTAGAGATGACTATAGAGATATGACAGTGCCTCTGTGTCTGGTGTGTAGTTGGCAGCATTGCCAGATGCATTTCATCATGCTCTTAGTTTAGGTGAATGACCTCGAATGTTAGTTCATTCAGCCTCGCTGCTTTTTGCTCCCAAACACCCCCAGCAAGACCACCGGCACCCCCTTCCTCCATACAAAAAAAAAAAAAAAAATCAAGAAACATTCTCAATAAAGCTACCTCACGAAAAAATATAACTGAGTTTTGAGCCTCATTAATGTTAGCAAAAATTCTTATCTATAACTGCGGCAATAATTAATCTGCCCAACTCGAAGTAGCTTTGGTATTCGTAAGTGAGGGGGGTTTTGTGGGTCGACGGCAATTCGTTGTACTTCAATTGGCTTGTTTCAACATATGGCGGCTGCTCTTTTTTTTTTTTTTTTTTTTTTCAAAGGTGGCTTCAGGGTGCGTGAACACAATTTAGAACAGCATATTAAGTTCGAAGTGTTTTACGGAAAACAGAAGAATGATTACTTTTTTTCACAAAAGTAAATTCTCATTTATTTTTTTCGCAGATATTTGCGGCTTGGGTTTCCATGTCTTTGCGCGCCCTAGTCCTTGTCTAGCTTCTTATGGTTCCCGACGAAGAAAGATTTGTCACCTCTGGAAAACTTTGGCCTGAGGACCTTATAGCGTTTCACAATGCACAGGAGACACAAACTTCGAAGTGTTTAGTCGTGAGTTGGATGAGTCTCACTGAGTTTGGTGTGCCTGCAACAGCGAAACGTTCGACTGAAACGTTCGTCTCACCTCCTGCATATAGTAATGGCAGTTTAGAAACGTGCCGCTGGTCGTACTGTCGTTGTTGGCCAGGACATCATCGTCGCAGACTAGCAAGGAGTGGTTCTGGGCGGCCACAGGTCACGCTGCCGCTGCGGTCATTAGCGGGGTCATCTGCTTTCAGGTCTTGGTTGGTCGTGGTGATAGTGTCACAGCACTGCAATAATAGCTCCACTGGTCCGCGGAGAGCGCAAATCGTCGCCTTCCTGACGCGGCAAATGAAGATGACGGAAATGGGCTCTCGACCATTACCATGACAGATTCCTGGCGGGCCATGATCACGGATGCCGGCAGGGACTACTTCTTTCAAGAAGGACAGATGTGGTATAAGAACATGGTAAGAACGTGGACCCAGACAAGAAAGCCACAGTCCTCTTCTTCTTCTTGCCATTTTGAAACATGGCACATACCCACATATTAGGACAGGAAAAGGTGAAGTGGCGTACACATATAAATTTCCACAGGCGATTACGACAAAAATAATAGCGCAAGCGAGAGATTTTTAAAATTGAAAATAGCAATTCAACTAGCCATTTGCAATTATATATTCATAGAGAATCCTGCCTACTGAACTCATTAAAATCATCTGGCGCTAGAACCGAATGATAGTAAGACTGGCAGAGACAAAGAGAGGCTTAACCTGGAGAGGTGGACCTTCAGACAGAGTTTTCTATGAAGAGCGAACTTCCGGCAGTAGAGGAGAAAATGCTATAAAGATTCAACTTCCCCGCATGAGTCACATAGGTTTATCGGTGTCCACCCAGACCTGCATAGAAATACATTCTAACTGGGAATCCCGCATTACTACACCGTCATTGACGCCTCAAAGAGTCTTGGTTTACGAGAAAGGTTTTCTCTGGTGGCTGATTTTCATTTTAGTTCCTCGAGTGTCAACGCTTGCATGCTCTTGATGACGAAGAAGAAACAAAAATTGAGAGCCCTGCAAAGCCAGCACTGCTCCCTGAACCTGACTAATATCCCTCGCCCTTGAACAGCGTGTCAGCTTCATTCATTATTAGGATTACTCACTCACTCAACTTCACTGGAGAAATACTAAAGCATCATCGTTGCTATAGTTGGTGTTGCGACCCTAGACGCATCGTTATTTTAGTTTTTTATGCTTTTAATTTTTAATTATTTTTCAAGCTTTTATATTTTGAATATAAATTTCGAATATAAATTTTGAATTTTTAATATTCTTGTTCTTAATACACTCAACGCCCTCTAGCGTGTTTACGCTTGACAAGGTGGATTATGGACACGTATGCAGTTTCTCCTAGGAAGTTTTCCTATCTAGTAAATAAAAAGAAAACTCGAGGCAGAGTAGTGGTTAGCCCATTCGGTGTAACATGGAAGGATAGAGGTTCGAGTCCTGGCGCGAACACGATCTTTTTCTGCTACTGCGAGTTCATGAGGACACACTCTGATGACACGTGTTGGTGACACGCTCTGATGACGCCACTCGTGAGGGAATAAATGCTTTCGCATTAAAATTTTATTCTCTAACCTCGCCTCATGAGTGAAGTGAACAGAGCGTGTCGGCAGAGTGTGTCCGCAAGAACTGTCAATCAATGATAAGAAATAAAAATCGTGTCCGCGCTTGGAATCGCGCCACCATCCTTCCGTTATCCAGCAGAGCGCGCAAACCACTACTCTTCACATACTTTTTTTCCTTATTGTTTGCCTAGACAACACCATGCGAATACGAATCAATATGCACAATGCATCAGCGCCACAAAAAGATTGTTACATTAAAATTTATTCAGGAGTGAGGAGTCACCAAGAATTCTCACCAGATGCAATAAAAGGGCAGACGTAAAGTGCAGCGGATAATGTGAGAGAAAAGGAGGGTTGGCAGGAAACGCACCGCAATGAGGAAAACCTAAATGAAAATGTGTACACTCAATGCAGTCAGTAAGTTGGATGGTAGCGAAAGGCTGTGTTTGAGCAGCGCACCGAGTAGCCTTTCAGCATGAGTTACACCGCTGTCACACGGGCATTTAGAAGGCCCTCGAACCGACTGCCTATTGACTTGGAGGCCTTCGAAAGCTGCCACACGGGCGTTTTCAATGGCCATTATGTCGATAGTCTATCGAGTCGACGGAACAGCTCAGAACTCTATCGAGATCTCGAAGGCGTTCGAACGTCGCTCAAAGTTGCTAGCGTTGACCCGTGGAGCGTCACGCACGCATGTGCACAGCGCGTGTTCGATACAAAAACGTGAACAAACATTATTTTATCTCTTTAATTTACGCGGTAAAATATTAATATCTGTAATAATTTTAAAATGGCATCGCTCTTTTTTGAGGTGCATTATTTATGTACTCTCTACCACTGCAACATGCGCCGCCGAGAAAAGCAAACACAATGAAAAACACAGCCATATGAACGTCAACGTGTTAAAAAAAAAAAAGCTGTCATTGAATAACAACAAAGCACCAGTTACTAAAAAAGAAGGTAACAGTTATATTTCATTTTGCTTTTATAGAGCGATTTTTGTTCTTTAAGCAAAACCGAAAGGAACGATAGCGGCGCCAGAAAAGTTTGGCGCCAAGCACCAGAACTATTTCAATAGCCTTCGAGTTTTGTCGTGTAGCAGCGGCACAACTCCTTCGAGTTCGATCGCGATTTAAAATTTCGAAGGCTATCGACTCAATCGCCTTTGAAAATGACCGTGTGACGGGGGTATTAGAGCCCTATGAGACTTAAACGCGTGCTAAACCCTTCTGTTAAACTCCGCAAAATGGAAGAGTATACGCAAGAGGCCTGCCTCATTCAAAACACTGCGGATATGTGACGCCGTGGTTGACGTCAAGGACCTGTCGCATTCAAACGTGTATTCCATCTTTCTCTGGTCTACCTCGAATTTTATGCGCGACTATTCGAGAGCAAGAAAATAACTATAATCTCTTATATAAACTAAGAAGAACTCGCAGCACTGAAAAGCTGCCTGTCAAATCATGTTTTTACGGGAGGACGTTGTAAAGAGCGCCGCTGGACTTCGATAACATACTTGCACATAAACGTATAAATACCCACGTAAGACTAACGGGCGAAGAAAACCGAGGTTTCTGGGCGACAAAAAAAGAACCTGAAAAAAAAAAAAAAACTGGGCCCGTATTCTGAGTTTGCGTCGTTATCAAATTGTCGCAATCTCACTTGATCTCGAGTCATCTTATTGATGGAAACGCCCTCAACATGATGTCGACGTCCTTTCTGGTTCCGTAGTGGCAAAACCCGGTTCCGGCGTTTCCACCAATCAGATGACTCGAGGTCACGTGAGATAGCGATACTTTGATAACGACGCAAACTCGGAATACGGGCCCTGATCATTTTCTATTTCATGCACTGGGGAATCTAATCTAAATCCCCTAAGTTGTTCATGCAATTGTAATTTTTGGTTTCTGAAAACGGTTTTTGCGAATGTTGGTAATCTAATAACTTGCCGGAATAAACCTGTAAATAATCAAGCGCATTCGTACTGCTGCGTTGGAAATTGAACACCAAATAATTTACGACAGTGCAAGGTGAGTTATGAAAGCACAAGCAGGGTTGGCTATTACATTATATAACATTATATATTATATAACATTATATAATGTTATATAGTACATTATATAACATTATATAACATTATATAACATTATATGGCTATTATAACATTAAGAAAACGCTTAGTATACCACAAGAAATGTGAAATGTTGCCGCATTCCCAACATTTACTTTCAGCTTCCATTTGAAAACTACCGATTTTATGATGGAGGGAAAAAAATGGAGGACGCTTAAGCTTTGCATTTAAGAGTTCAACGCGATAGAGTTTACATTTATAGACGATAGATGGATGTATAAGGCTTTGAATAGGGCGGCGGCTCGCGCCATCTGTTGCAGCAGCGCCGTACGATCGGAGGAATTTTCCAGTGAGCGCCGCATCGCAGGTAAGCAAAGCGGAAATATTCTTTCCTACTCGTTTAACTATTACTTCCGTAATTAGTTTCTTTCTAATGACGCCAACAAACATTAGCTGAAAGTCATAATGTAATGTGTGTACATATTAGCTCTAGGCCTATAATAGGAGGGTTCTGCGGTTTTGTTGCGGAGTAGTTGCGTTCTCACCTCGCACTGCGAAGGAACCGTGTTGTACTCCGCTGGTTTCCAGTTCCTTTCTGATTTCTTTTGATTCTTTTTTCAGATTTTTTGTGTCACAACCACAACACCGACATCGGCGTTTCTGCGACACGGGGACCTTGACGCTATCGCGTTAATATTTGGTGCCCTTTGGAGTATTTTCTTTAAGTTAGAATCGAGGACCGCTTATTAAGGAGCACTTATTAGCCCGACACATCGGGATTCACATATAGATTTCGGAGAGGGAGTTCAGGAAGTCGCGGGTTCCTCAACTGTTTTACCAGAAGGTTCAAGATGAACACATCTTCTTTGACTAGATACGAGTGACGTTCATAAGGTAATGCCTGTTATTTTGCTCCCGTGCAGCGGCTGACTCACGTCACGTCGCTGTTGTGGGAGTAACCGTGCAAAGAAAACCATGAGAAAGACACGATCCAAAAAGAATTTCTCGAAAGAAGAGAAAGCAGAGGCCATGAGCACTGCGCCTATCGCTGGTGGCTCTTCTTTCTCTTCTTCTGAGAAATTCTCCGTGGCTCTTGAGAAAAAGGAAGAGTGAAGAGAAAAAGGAAGAGACAGACACCACGAACGCTAAAAATCAAGTTGGTTTTATTCCAGGCACCACATTCAATATATAAGGCAAACCATGAAAAAAAGATCACACCCTAAATCATGCCTTACGTGCGCAAGCCTGGAATTGTCGCGGATGGGCTCATATGCTATCATTTCCTAAATGCACTCTGTTGAAAGTGAAGCTGCGTACTGCTTGGCCGTAGCCACCTCAACAACGTGATTCACTTAAATGGTAGCTGCAACTGTAGACGAACTCTATTCCTTTTCATAGTGCACGTCGATAACAAAGTATTTTCGTGTTACAGTCTTACATGGCCGTTGTGTAGTTTTTCTAGTTTTAGTCTCCTCTGAATACGAAGCACTGTCGTGTGCTCTAGCAGCTGTCGTCCTGAAACGCCTTCCAGTGGAAGAAAAATGTATGTGTATTCTTTCTTAGGCTCTCTCTACATCTTGGAGCCGCTAGTTAAAGCTCAGTATTCAGATTACTGAAAGACAGCACTTTTCTATGTTGTACAACCCTCTCACTTCGGGCCTAGACGACACAACGCACATTACCACGTTCAGATTAAGCGTGGAGCATGTGGAAAATTTTTAATTATTTTTTTTTCCTAGCAGCATCCGAGCACTGTACCTGGCTTCCAAACGAATGCGTACTTCAAGCTTGCTGCTCATATGAATAATAATATGTTTGGAAACGATCATGCAGGCCATCAAGATATCTTTTAATTCAGATCTTGGTAATTGTGCCTTTGAAATTTAGAACAGGCTAAGCCGTTGTCTTGGTGGCGCTTAGCAAACTTCTGGATCGGTAATTTTGACCGAACATTGTACCGATCATGTGTGCATAATGGCAGGTGCCCAAGAGAAATGAAAATTGATAAAACATTTAAGATTGCCCAATGTGAGAATGCGAGAGCATTTATTTTTGTGGCTGCAATGTAGGCGCAGATATATCCACATACTTTTGCGTGCTAGGCCGGCGAAACTCTGACTTTCTCACTGCAAAGCGGCGAGAGGTGCCGAGTTCGCATGACCTATTAGTAAGACGTAGTTAGTTTGCTGTAAATGTTTCGTGCATCGACTTCGCGCGAAGCGTTCTTCAGTGTCTAGTGTTTTTCTACGCCGCTCTACCCCTTCGGTGTCCATGCATTTGCGAGGTCTGACTCGCGAACCCTGGCTTCCGGACGGTCGTTTACTTTCCATAGTACACACGCACACACAACAGGCTTTTATTATTGTCTGTGGGTGTCTAACGTGGCAGAGGGAAGGCCGCGGCGTCTGCTACCCGCTCTTTCTCCTGCGCAGTGCACCGCCACATTACCGGTAGTATATGCCCTCCCTACTCAACCTCCTCCTCTAACGGTGCCGGCTGCGCTAAGTCGCACGCTACGCTGTGGCGATTGAGGCGTACACTTGGAGGTACATATGACAGGAGATAATTGAAGGTGCTAGCTTTCAACTTGGTCAGCAGATGCACGCCATTAGGAATCCAAATTTTACGAAACCACACCCGGAACACTTGTTCGAAGAATGGCTACGCCCCAGTTTTGATGCGAGAGAGAAGCACTTTATTTGAATTTTGATATGAAAGAGGAGAAATCTGGCGCCACGTAGAGCTCCGTTAGTGATGCCCCACCTCGCCACCTTGTTTACGGCGCACTCAAGTGTTGACAGCAACAACAACGATTCCAGGCAAATTTTCGCCTAATGACACCAGTAATGCTTTCGCATTTAAGAGAGAATGCGTGCACAGTGCGGATAGTGCTGAGAGGTCGCATTTTGCTTTTCGGTGCCGATTTATTCCGCGTTTATCATTCATACGCTAAGCACCCTGTCTTGCACAGTCCATTATAATTCGCGCAAGTACAATAATGGAAGATGAAGTTATGTGATGTTAGGAAGATAGTGAGAGACCGCAAAGCGTGGCGTTATATGGTCCATAGGGTCAAGAAGAGTTGTACACGACTGAACGACTGAACTGAACTGAAGAGTAATGGAAGGAGAGAAGCAGATTTCTTGTTTTGCGAGACAAAAATTACGCTTCATCTCCAAGTAGAAGTCTATCTCTCTCCCCTTTGCACGGGCTTGCCAGCTGAAATCACCTTTGTTGCACAGCACTCTATCATACAACGAAGCACGCTTTACAGGAGCAAGACAATGCGAAATAGCTTCCACAAGCACAGCCAGCCTTAGCAGCTGGCTTCGTTTACGCCTCTATCAAGTGAGCCTGCACGTTTGGAGGATAGTTTTGTCAGTTAGCTGCCTTTACCTAGGACGGATACTGTGAGCACAGCATATGACGATGGCTCTTACCTATGGGACCTTTCATTATTCCCACTATGATGGGCCGTGTGCTTCACGGCGTTTTTTGTGCAAGGTAGCGCTATTGCTATTCTTGGGGATGGCGAAACGTTAGGACGACGCCTTCTCAATTGCGTTCAACTGCTTGAGCATACTGGGGAATACTGCGCTACTTGATAGACAGAGACAAGTGAAAGACGACACACGAATGAAGCGCATTCCCCAATATGATTAACCAACTGGCCCCCTTGTTTTCATTGTTGCTTGAGCAAGAAAACAGCGAGGAAAGTGTTGAGAAGGGGCCGGGTGCACTTAACTTCCATCTCGTGGCTTTCAGTGCATGTCGCAAATTTCTGCTCTTCCAGTAATCGGGAGAGCTGCAGTTTGCAGTGGCACGGCGAAAGTAGCGATTCCATTGCTTTGGCCAACATAAAAGTCACGCGCATTCGCCTCATTGCGATGTTTATATCACGGAGCATTAATCCGTAACATACAAAATCGAATAAATTATAACGATTGCGTGCAGCACGCCAGAAACGGCACGGCGCGCCAACGCTAGTGGACAGGCAGCAAAAATTGGTGGTTTCTATATGATGGACTTTCACGTAATGTCCGAGTAGCGCTTAACGCCAAGTCGCTAAAAATTATTCTGGATAAGAGATTGGTCTGGTGAGACAAAGGCAGTGTAGTTCATTAGTCGATTCCGTGTGGTGTATAGGTCATAATTCAAGGAATAATAGTTCGAGCAGAAAGTTCCTGCGTTCTGTTCCGCTGACCCGCAAAATAGCTAGTCAAATGCTCATGCATGCAAACGCTTTCCTTTTACCGGTCGGCGGTGATTTCTAGGCTCTCCTCTACTAATTCGCCTCGGCGTAGCGTACTGTAGTGCAGTAGTGTTTTGAGTTTTTCCGCCTTTCATTAATTTAACTTGGCTATTACCCCGAAAAATGTTGCCACGTAGTCTCACCGCCTTTGGGGCTCAAAACGGATACTGTCAGCCTCAAGAAGGCAGGATCCTCGATTTCGTTGTACAAATCCTTGCTTAGTCACATTTAATGATATCTTCGACAATGACCTCGCAGATAGCTGCGTGGACCAAGAGACCTCTGACCAGCCAAGCGCAACTCCTATAAAGGAGATGAATTCATGAACACCATGTTTTTAACGTAGCAGAGGAAGTATTTAAAATAATAAGTTGAAAATAAAAGCCTCCATTACCGGGGTCAACGGGGACGTGTTCCTGACCACTCATACAGGGGTTACGAAAAGTGAGCGTGAGAGTTCTTTGCCGCTCGACGCTTCTCACTGTTGGACGTTATATATATATATATATATATATATATATATATATATATATATATATAGAGAGAGAGAGAGAGAGAGAGAGAGAGAGAGAGGGGGGGTGGTTTGCGCGGGTTTGAGCTATACTCTAATGTTCTGAGGTACAGAAGGGTAACAGTCCATTCTAGCTCTTGTTATGTTTTCAGTAATTTCACTCTACCAACTACAAACATTTTCGACGAAACAACCACAGTGAGCTTACAACGGCATACTGTTAAAATCAACAGGCCAGCCGTCAACAGAATGAAATCAAGGTGTCAGTGTAAAAAAAAAAAAAAATCAAGAAAAAACATCAAGGCCATGTGAAGCCAAGGGAGAGAACCAGTGCTACACCAGCCTTGACGGGTCCAGCACAGTTGACGACAGGTTCTACCCATTGAAGTGAGAAGGAATTGCTTTTCTCTTTCCACCAACGTCCTTTTACACCGCCATGGTCAATGGAAGTACAGTTGAATCCCGCTATAACGAAATTCACGGTGCACGAAAAAAAATTCGTTCTCGCGGAACTTCGTTATCGCAAAAATTTGACGTGAAACGCAGAAAGAATTGCCCAAGCAGCAGCAAAGGCGTTTAATGCCAAAAATCTGTAAGCTTGGTTTGCTTACGCTTCACGGCGAGCAACGCCGTCACGCGATTTTCGCACTCGGTCAGCAAACCCATTGCAACATCGTCGTCTCGGACAGCAACGAAATTCCTGATGACATCAAAAGCGTCCATCACCTGTACGGCGGTTGCCGCAGTCGGCGCTTCCTGTACGTCGTCGTCTTCTTCATCGGAAGAGTCCTTATCATTCCGGGCAGCTTTTATGATCTGCTCATCACTCACATCTTCGTGAACAACAACACAAGCGTCAGCGCCGATGTATTCGTCGAGCTCGAGATTAGGCGGCACGGTTCCTATTTCTCCCAGCGTTTTCCAGGCGGCCGCGATCCCCGGAGCCGGTGACGCCTCTTCGTCGTCGTCTGTAACGCCTGGTGTTAGGCCAGCAGAGTGTACGGGTCGACCTTCGGCAAATCCGGCGTGCCTGAAACAGTTCACAATTACTGAGCGCCCCAGTGTGCTCCAGGCAGCAGACATAATCTGCAGTGCCACGTACAAGTCCACCTTCGTGTCTCGGCCGGTTTCAGTGTTAAAAAGCAGCCGCTGAATTAACCTCCCGCGGTAAGCGCGCTTCAGGCTAAGAATCACGCCCTGATCGAGAGGCTGTAAGACAGACGTGCAATTGGGAGGGAAAAACCTCAGCTCCGTGTTAGTGAGCTTGACTTCGTCGGAGTGATGCGCTGAACAATTGTCCAAAAGCAAGCAAACTTTACGGCCCTGCCGCTTCATGTCGCGGTCGAATGCCATCATCCACTCGGTGAAAATAGCGCGGGTCATCCATGACTTGTTGTTCGCCTTGTACTGCACAGGTAGGCTACGAGTTCCCTTAAAACTGCGCGGCTTGGCACTTTTGCCTATGACTAACGGCGGACGCTTGTCCGAGCCATCCATGTTTGTGCAAAGCAGCACTGTGATGCGTTTTTTGCTGTGTTTGCCGCCGTGACAGCGCTGCCCCTTGAAGTCGAGCGTCCTAGCCGGCAACATCTCGTAGAATAGCCCGGTCTCGTCGGCGTTGTAAATGTCTGCAGGCGCGAAGTTGCTTAAAATTCCGGCCATGTTACTCGCCTTCCAAGCAGCTGCTCCGTCCACGTCTGCTGACATTGACTCGCCGCACAACACTTTTCCAACGATGTTATGGCGGAGCCAGCCAATGCTGGCTTTAAAATCATCAATGCCAAGTAGGCATGCATAGTTCAAGGCTTTCTGCTGGACGATGCTTCCGGACAGGGGGACGTTGCTGGCTCGTGCTTCCACAAACCACGCATGCACTGCTTTGTCCAACTCTTCATGGAGGGGCCGCGTCACCTTTTTGTGCTTCGAGGATGTGCCTGAAGCAAGTGCCATTCTCACGCTGTCCTTATTGCCTAGAATCGTTGACAGCGAACTTGCAGGAATTCCGAAGTCTTCAGCAATTGCCGCTTTCTTCCTTCCGCTTTCTGCTTGGGCGATTATTTGAGCTTTTTGCTCAAGGGAAAGAGTTTTGCGTTTTTTCACTTGCGTTGCCATCGTGTCCTGCGGATGAAAACTCGTCGTTGTTGAAGAGAAAGGCAGCGAGTGAACAACGCGACCACGACACAAAGCCAAAATGGCGGAACTGCAATCACGTGATTTCATGCTTAATGTGGCTTTGGATTTGACTTGGACTTCTCGCCAATAAAACTAGTTTCGGTTTCGATTTTGAACGCGAAAATTTCGTTGAAGCGGAAACGCTCTGCAAAAATGGTTCGTTGTGCAGAGAAATTTAGGCCATTAATTCTTATAGGATACTCGCGGGGAATAAAAAATTATTCGTTGTCGCGGAAATTTCGTTGTGGCGGTATTCGTTGTGGCGGGATTCAACTGTTTTACTGCTGACCGTTCCTGACAGGGTCCGGTATGGGAGAAGGACAACGGAGGCAGGCGCCTCGGCCGGGGAGAATAAAAGGCCTCGTCTCGACTGAGCCACAAAGCGACACTTACTTCCTTTCGCCAAGTCGGAAACCGCAAGTAGAGGTTGTTACTCTGACGCAGTGGTGTTCCAACGAGGAACTGCGGCTCGCTGCGACAGAGAGACGGCGAGCTCTTTACTCACACCACGGTCGGCCACCAACAACCACTACTGAAGCGTAGAATTCCCCCGACGCCTCTCTGCCTAACAAGACGCTGTGAAATTGTGGCAGGTGGCTTCTCTCGATGTGGACAATATGTGTTACTGCGTTAGAAGGGTTGCATTCGTAAGCTTGGCGCACAGAAGCTCCGGAGCAATTAAAAAGAGCCTTGCCATATGTGCTGGTCGAGATTTCTATCATGACCTGCTTTTAGCCCTTCCAAATAAACCCTTCCTATGCATTTCTCTCCTTAAAGCCCCATCTTTACTAAATTTCGGTCGCAACAAATATTTGATCCGGGGAGCAGCAGATTTTGGCCTTGCGAAGCAAGGCCGAGATGATCTGATGCCAGACTTTTAACAATGAGCAAATTGAAGATTGTTACAATAACCACAGATACTGAGATATTGCTCCCCTTAAATTATTTTGCATATATTGGAGTTGGCAAGCCATTCAGATGTGACTGTAAAAATTGTTGATGTCATCTTCTCTGGAAACAACAAAATACAGTCTCAGAAACTAGACACTTAAAGCATAAGAAAAGCAAATATCATAAGATACGGTGGGTGATATTGAAGAGACGACTCATCGCATTTTTCGGAACCTACCTTTGTTCCAGAAGCAAGGGTGTCTTTATTGGCCACTATGAAAAGAAAAAAATGCCGTGGCATGGGCCAGCTCCGTCTTCGTGGGCTCAGCCTGGGCAGAGTGCGTTCGCTTCGACCATCATCCTGGAAGGATGATGCTTTCTCAGCTTGACAGGTACTTTACTGAAACTATTAGGGATACTAATGTTATGAAGATAATTAGGTCTGTCTGTGACTTTTTGGTATTTTGTGGCAGAAATGAGGGTTCCTTTCCGTGGTGTGCTTTCAATGTCATCACGGTGTTTTGGAAATATTTTAACCGACTTGAACTACCCTAGAAGTGGTGACACCACCTTTCCTGACATGAGCTTCATTTTTAATCTAGACTCGACGTGATGGTTGTTCACGCTATGTGGCGAGAAACCATGTAATCATTTTGTTACCTCACTCAAACCTAATCAAAGATGCGTTGGACTCATTGCCTCCTTTAATGCACGAAAAAAAAATGTGCACTTCATGTACCACAGTTTTGCACAGTGGTGAAAACGTTGGAACAAGCTGGGTACCATTCCGATGTTCTTTTTTAGGTAACGGAAGGTTCTTTTTTTGAGACGTTGGCCCCCGGAAACTATGCGGTATTCTTCAAAAAGTGTTCTATGAGAAAGAGAAATTGACCATCAAAACCCTACTTTCATAGGCTTTTCCGCAACCTAAAAAAAAAAAAAAAATCGAGCTACGGACATGATTACAGTGTTTTTCTTATGCACCATACAAATTGAGTGAGCAGCGTAAAAAGACGATGGAAGGGAAATAAAACTATCAGGTAGTACAAAAAATGCATCACACGAAATTTGTTGATTGTGTCGAAAACGTGGTATACCAGATTTCTTTTTCACGTAAAAGGCTATACTTTGGACAGACAGGAATAAGTATGAAAAATAGGCTTTGTGGACATGCTCGTGACGTGGAAAACCTGTGTTGCAAAAGCTATCAGCCCACGATCTCGAATGTGAATGCATTGCCTTGCTAAAAACATGTTTTCAAATTTCCCCAAAAAAGCGAATGACTCGGAAAGAAGCGGAATGGATTGCATTTTTGGGGGAAGAGTGCATAAGCGATCCCTCTGCAGCACTCTTGTTGCAGGAACTCGTCGATCTGTGTGATAAGTGGTGCTAGCGTGTCTAATATCAGAACTGATTTTTCCCCTGTGATTCAACAGAAACAACATATCCTATGCACATTAAACTATTGTTGGAAGTTAGCGCTGGGTGTGTCCTTTCAGTCTTCGTCTCTGTCGCGCTACGTTTTCCTACTTCCGGATCCCTCTCCCGGTTTCGTCTCCCACAGCACACCTTTATAGAAACGTTACTTTTACATACCATACCATACCATACCATACCATACCATACCATACCATACCATACCATACCATACCATACCATACCATACCATACCATACCATACCATACCATACCATACGATACCATACGATACCATACCATACCATACGATACCATACCACCCCGCCTTGGTGACGCAGTAGTTAAGATGCCCGACTACTGTGCCGGAGTACCAGAGTTCGAACCCGACCACTGGTCGCTGCATTTCGATGGAGGCTAAACGGAGATGCATCCGTGTGCTGAGCGATGTCAGTGCACGTTAAAAAACCCCAGGTGGCCTAAATTTTGGCGCCCTCTACTACGGCATTTCTCATAGCCTTAGTCGCTTTGGGACGTTAAAATTCCTAAAAGGAAACCTAAACCACTCATACCATACCATACCATACCATACCATACCATACCATACCATACCATACCATACCATACCATACCATACCATACCATACCATACCATACCATACCATACCATACCATACCACACCATACCATACCATACCCGAATGTCGGTGGTGAAAACCATCTTCAATAATGCGACAGTATTATGTGTTTATGTCCTGTCGGCAAGAAGCGTCCGCAAAACGTGTCGGCAAAATTTGTCAGCTCGAATATGTGGCCTCATACGGATGAATGAAAGCGAATAATGGTGTTGGTTAGTGCATCAATTAGTATGTAATATGTAATAGTAATATTTACCTACTGTCATGTCAGTGTGTTGGGGAAACGTTGCGTGTAAGAGTACGTAAAAAGATTACTAGGTCAGTAAAATGTACGGTGGCGAGGTTGAAAACAAAATTTCTGAAATAATTTAAAATTAGGTAATTATTAAAGCAGTAAAAGAAGTGCAATTAGCGCGTTTCTGTTTCCGTGAGACCAGGATGCGGAAGCGGCGTCAAATAATGGTGGGACAGGGCGCCGCACTGCGGGAGGCACGTGAAAGCTGGTGCCTTCTTCGTCTGTTTTTTTTTTCTTTTTTTTTTTTTTTGCGGCGCATGCCTAGGGCAAAGCAAAATGACTCAGTGGCTACTTCCTCAACTCTTTCTTCTTTGACTTTGGCGTTGATTGCGTGGCTGCTAACCCCACTCGAGGAGTCCACTGTTTACAGTAGTTTGCCATAGCCTTCGCGCGGGCCTGCTAGGAAAACGTTGTGGCATAAACTCTGTACCAGAATTTGATTGCGTCACTTTCCGTGGAGCTAACACGGGAATGTGTTGTAAATATATATATATATATATATATATGCTTTATGTTTTGTAAATACGTATATTTAGTAATAAAGAAAAAAAAAGGATAACGCATCTGACTGCGGGTCAGGAGATTGCAGGTTCGAGTCCTGGCAGGCTCGTTTTTCTTATTTTTCTTGCACTATCTTGTTGTTTCTTTCTCTATGCATATTACCGAAGATGCACATATAGACGAAAGAAACAGTCGAAAAGGCTTTTAAAAAGGTAGTACGCGTCGCATGTTTTATTTTTCTGACAGGTCACTAGAAGTCTGTTTTCAAAACAAGCAAAATAATTGTTTTATGCTTCTCATACGTTTGATGATATACATCAAGTAGCCTTTGAGACTCCTTTTGAGAGAGAGAGAGAGTGTAACCATTGCAAAATGACCCTATTCAATGCTAATATGCTTACTCCACGGTGCTGAGCGCAACCAACAAGAGAAGACCCATTAATGAAAGCTGAGTGAGGTTGAAGGTGAGCAGAAAGTAGACTCATATCAAATGGCGTGCTTTTCGGCGCCATGGTAAGGGGCCTAATAATAGAAAGCAACTAGTCTCTACGTAAAAAATTAGCTGCAGTTTAGCTTGTGGGTAAACCTGGAATTACGCGAGAGCCATCTGCATGGCTACGCTTAGGCTGCTTGAAAGTAAAGACATGGCTTTTACACATAGTAGTCTGCTCTATGGTTTAAGCGTTATTTATGCCACAGGGGAATCACTTCACGTATGAGCACCCCTTGCCTCTCGTAGTTGACCTTTCTCAATCAGGTGTAGAAGACTTCTAGTGGTACGACATCGTCTCAACGTTAAACTCCGAGGCACACCGCCGTCACAACGTTCGAACGAACCTTCTGTCCTAGCAACTCGCTGTTGTCGTTCGTCTCTACCAGCTACCGAGTTATCTGTCGTCTTCTTCTTCTTCCTGCTCATCGTCTTTTTCCTCCTCCTCATCTTCTTATTCTTCGGTTCAAGGTGAGTCGACCACGGCCAAGGTACGACCACGGCGAAAGTGTGGTCACGGCGAAGCGGCTGGTGTAGTGTAGCTCTCGCTACCAAAAAAAAGAGAGAGATAATGTAGTTTGCCTGATCGAACACTTATCCAATACATTAAAGGGAGTAACTGGAAACGTCACTTGTGGGCTTGCTTTTCGAAACTTGTTTCCCCATTTTGTGAGCTGTGGGGCTACCTTTTTTGTATCACACACCCCAAACTTCGCAGGCAGCACACAGTGTGCCGAATAACTTTTTGGGCAGTCACAAACTTCCCAGAGAGCCACTCCTACACAGAGTTACGCCCACACAGCTGACTGCGCCCCCTCGAAGACCGACTTTCGCTACACAATAAAAACAACAAACGAAAATAATGCTTGGTCTTTTTTCCACGTCGCAAGGGCAGAGCCTCTTCAACTACTGGGACCCCACTAATCACCGTGACCTCATTCTTAGCCGGTACCCTTCTTGGGGAGACACTTGTTCTGTAGCCACAACTTTTGTGCAAGGCATTCGATGCAAACAATTCTCTGTAAATTACGTATACATTGCCACATGACTCGGATAACAAAAAAGGAACGCCTGGAGAGCTCTCAGCTCTCTTCGGTAAGCTGTAGGTAGGCGGCAACGTTCAAGCTGGCTTTGTCAGTGATGTTCGGTACCGTGACATCGGGCGGGGTTATGGCTTCCCTTCCATAAAAAAGTCTTACAGACGTCATTTTCATGGTCTTCTGCAAGACGTTATTGCAGACAAAGACGACAAACAGTTTTGTGGTATCCCAAGTTGGGTTTCGCGTCGACATGCATGATAGCCATGGATATACGATGGCCTTATTCAAGCGTTCTGTAAGGCTGTTGGTCTGCTGATAATGCCCACTTTCCCACCGGTGACTTTTCTGACTATAGGGAAAAATGGCTTGTATCAGCTCTACCATTAACGCTATTCCCCTGTGCGTGCTAACGCTTCGAGGGCACCGCGCTGCAAGAGAAAGTACAATAAAACGGAGAGTTGAGGTAGTTGGTACATATTTGAAGGAGATAATAGCGCAGAGACGAGGGACAAAGAAGGAAGACAACACAGGCGCTGAAGACAACGCAGGCAGCGCCTATGTTGTCTACTTGAAATTCCCTGTTAGGCTTGATAGTTGGGTTATTTTTTAAAAATACACAGCGCAACAAACATAGGACAAGCGAGTAGACGGGAACAGCTTGTCCCGTCTACTCGCTTGTCCTATGTTTGTTGCGCTGTGTATTTTTAAAAAATGATGCACCAACTAGCTCAACTCACAGTTCTCTTGATAGTTGGGGTTTTTTATTACTAAGTCTCGGCAGTTTTTTTTATACTTCGTGCAGTGTCATCGAATATATCGTCTCTAGTTTTATATTTCTTGGGTTAGGTGTAGCGCCCGAGTAAGCTCCAAGTATCAAGCTGTCGATTTATCGTGTGTACTGTGCGGATCGATTTCCTCTTCAAAGGCTATTTAGGAGTGGCAAGGTAATGAGCTTATCGGCCGCCAAGCTCTTCATGCGGAGAAATCTTGGTGATTTTGTAGTGAGAAAGAAAGTACTTAAGTTTCAATGTCATGCAGGGTTAAAGCTAGCACTCATGGCACTGGATAAAGCGTTGTAGATTGGTGTCCGAGAGTGGTCGTATAACAAACGTCGCTTAGCTTACTTGCGCTCACTATTGTTATCTTTGGTCTAATGCCATGATAGCGCCATCATCCGCTTTTGCGTCGGAATACTCGCGCGCCTATTTGTACACCGCGGGGACGTCAAACAACCGTGGCATTCTCCACAGATGTCACTTTTCGTGACATGTCCAGTTGGATCACGCTGATGTTATCTTTTGCAAGCTGTTGCATGCTATAGGTTAGAGCCAACCGGGCGCACAACTGATTGGCTCCAGCTTGCAAAACCTGAGGTAGTGCCAATTGGTGATACCAGCAGCGCGACGCAAGTGGACATGTCGAAAAAAAACGACATCGAAAGAATACCGCCGCAGGAGTCGAAAGCTTCAGAGAGCAAGGCGCACCAGGGGAGCACTCGCCGCTGCTTGCTGCTCCGTCCACACAGAACAGAGAAAGTGTCGTGGCGCTTACAATGTGTGCTTCTCGAAAGCGCACGTCTTTTGCCGCGAGATAGCAAAAATTTGTTTATCCACAGCACCACGGGTAGCAGAATTTTCAATGTTTTAAAAACTTATACAGCTTTTACAGTAACGACCAGCTACAAATCTCTAATTACCACTAGATAGTTAACAAATAATTAGAATGTGCATCATCAGATATAGTTTACCAGCCTGCCATTTACCATTATGCACCTATTCTCTGATGTTCGCCAACATTGTTAAGATTATGCCGCCGAAGCTGTCTTTATATCTGATAACGTCTAATTTTAAAAATCTTCGTTTGCCTTAGCTGAAAGCGCCCTGAATGCCGCACAGTAAAGGAGATAGGAAGTGCTTCGGTTGTGGGGCGTTGACTACTCTGGCAAAGAAATATGTCGTGTAGTACACTGTTCAGGACGTACCTTACCCTCAAACCATGCATCTGGCCTTCCGTCGCCCTACACACCTGTTCCCTCCCTCTCCCTTGCTTGCAGGTATTGTTGCATGCCAATTCTCTGTCCCCACTCAACGGAGTGACGCCCTCATGAGAATCCCCTCATGAGTGTGCCCTTGTTTGTTCAGAAGCATTCGTTATTTTGTTTACGTAACTGCTTTAGCAGTTCAATGTGCTGTGCTAATTGGGACTGAAATATACTGGTTAAACGTAAAATGGCACAGAAGAAAAAAAATGCGAATAGTGAGCACGTGTTTTGCAAAAAAAGATTAATAAAAAAAAAACGTGAATAAACAAGTAGCAATAAGGAAAAAAAAGATGCAAAAAGCACACAGTCACAAGGATATAAAGAAAAATTAAAAGAGATTATGAAATATAGCGTCTCGAAAGGATACATCGGCTACAAGGGACGCCGTACTGGGTGGCACCGGATTCATTTAGACCACCCGGTGTTCTTTACAACGTGCTCTGACATGGCACAGCACATACTTTTATTTAGCTGCTCTTGATATGCAGCCGCCACGGCCTCAATCGAGCTCGCGAGCTTGTGATCAGGAGACGAACACCAAATCTATTGAGTTTGCGCAGTGGGCAGAGAAATGCTCGGCGCTTTAAATTTCATCTTTTCTTTTTCTGCCAAATATAGCGCTGAGTTTGCCATTTGAGTTGGCACTTTTTCTAATATTGCTGGCTACATATTATGCATGCAGATAACACCGGATTATCAGCCAGCCACGAAAATAAGGACTGCGTCAGCTTGCGCTGAAGGAGCTTTTTTTTTTTTTTCTTGAAAAAAAGAGACACCGAAAGCTCCATTTCGGAAGGCGAGGTGTAAACCATATGCATCAAGCTAGGAGCGAATCATGGAAAGAGGTATACGCTCAATAAATCTGGGTTATATTGCGCAGAGAGCCACGTTTCCGGAGAGCATAATCACGTCTGTCGTCAATAGGCACTCGAGGATCGCAGCCATGTAGATGGCGGTGCCGGACGTGATTCATCTTGTGCAGCAGCTTGTGAATGCGGCTCTCTGGAAACTTCTAACCCGCACGCACAGAGTTGGATGCTCTCTTCTTTTGGTAGGATGACTTAGTCTCGGCTGTTCGGCTAGCCATGACACTGCAGTCTGGTGTTAAGAGTGCTGCTGAAAAAATAAATAAATAAAACGCTCAACGGGAGAAATACAACATTTGTAGAGGAGTCATGACGAATTTGGCAAAACTTTAATAGCCATTGAGGGCTGTACAAGTATCGAGTGCATGTAACCATCTGCGCCAGTCATAGCTGATGTGTTTGCAATCAAGGTGCTCTTCTGCAAGCCGTTGCATGCGCTCTCACAATAAACGAAAAAAAAAAATCAAAAGCAGACGTTCAGAGTTACACGTAAGGAAATAAGGCTACTTCTAGTTCCTTCATTCACCGCGTTAAAACAGCTCAAATCCTTTGGCTAAACGGAGATGGGTGTAACGTTGAAATTAAACGTTACCTTACCTGATGACACTTTGTGCGAGTACAAGTGAGCAGGCACTGCGCAGCCTCAGTCGAGGTGCAGGATGCGCTCTTTGACAAGACGGGGAGCGCAGCCCCACAGGGGACGTTCTATCGCTGATGAGGAGGTCACGGCCTGCGTTGTCATGTGATCTAGCTGGAAGACGTGATTCTTTGACCCGTATGTTTACGCCTTCTTCCTTTTCATCTGTCTTTTTATCACGAAGGCTATCTGCAGTGGTCATCCCTGCTTTTCAAGAAATTGCCACGAAATTGGCGTGAGAGAACCCGAACGTATTTGCGCCTTAGAGTGTTGTACAATTCATTGATGGGCGGGTATAAAACGTCTATTCAAGGTTAGCCGCCCATGTTGGGTAGAGTCCTCAGTCTATGCCCCCCCCATGGCTACGGCCCCCCTCCAACTCGCCTCAGAGCCTGTGTAGCCGCCAAATCTCAATCAAAACCGACATGCGTTTGTGGTCGCCCTCTCCGCTTCAGGGGATATTGTACTGCGGCTGACACAGGCGGTGTTTTTTTTTTTTGGCTCTATTTCAACCTAATATACGCGGAGAAGTCCAGATATATCGGTACACAAACCGACGCCGTTGTCAACTGACACTGAGCAGTCCACTGGAGAGCAGGAAAAAGACCGTAAAAGTATCTCTGCAGCTTTTACCCTCTACACTAAGTCTATATTTTTTACTCTTGCTAAGAGGTAGGTTCAGTACTTCATACATTTCGATAACTATACCTGCAGCACTGACGGCTTCCCTTGATTCTAATGCGTGAAAGTTAGTGCTGCCACGGAGGATGTTCTGCTACTTAGCGCACACAGTTGTGGGCAGAGTTGAGTGCATTAGGCATCAACTTCACGTAGCTTCCAGCTTCACTCACGGAAAAATGGCGGAAGTTCGATGTGTTTCGTTACTGACAAGGGACAGCAAGGACTCCGTGTCTATGATGCTAAACTTTGAAGCTGTCATCTAAGTCTTTTCTAAAGAGCTCAAGAACTCCCACACTAGAATGCACGCAGGTCTTGATATGCATCTAATTTTGGGCAATAAACAAAAATACTCAGGTTCCCCTGTACGATCACTCCAATCTACAGCCAATAAGAAAAATAAAGTAAAACAAGGAGTTAGCTGGGCTTATTTCTTAAGCATTTATTTTTCAATGCTTTCGATAACGGCCTTGGTCTGATATGAAACATTAACAAGTGCGTCATGCACACGTGCGAGGAATAAAAACGAAAATATTTAGTGATGCAGTTCTCCATTCGAACACAAGCTTCGCAGAAGACCACGGCATTAGCGGCGAGGACTGCTTGGTGATTGATTTCTTTGTTTAGACAAAAATGTCCTTTTTTTAACAGGGAAAATACTTCCTTTTCCAGGGTGAGCTTGACGTTCAACAGCCTCACGCCTCAAAAAAGTGCTCATTTTATATAAGCGCTCGTGTCACTTACACTTGGGTTTTTTTGTTTCATGCTAACCTTTGCGGCCTAGAGAACGCACTTCGGGTAGTCGAAGCACCGCGTTTTACGCGATAGCGACTTTTGAAATTATACGAGAATAGAAAGCGTTGAGAGTGCAAATTTCAACAACGTTAGGGCTTGAGGATCGCCTGAATTGAGATCAATCTTTGTATAAACGAGTTACTTGTTCTCGCACAGATATTTTAATGACGCAATTTACGCTCCTACGAGCTATTGGTTATGCACAAGATTGATGGCGCAGAAATTCGCCGACACAAATAAGGAGCTTCGCGCTTCGGGGTTCTTTGCTTCACTGTAGGGTCTGCGTCCGTACTGCTTCCTGCAAAACGTATTTGCGAGCTAATGCGGTACCTTTGAGCTCAGAAATAAAGTAGTACAGCTCGCCTCATTTTACCCGAAGAAAGACAGGCCCCCCAGAAGAAATATAGCAGAAAAACGCTCTTATGCGAGCGATTCCTTTCGCGAGCGTGTGCTGGCCGCGGCAATATTTTAGAGGCAGGGCCTAACGTAATTACGCGCGAACTTACTGCGCTGTAAGAAAAAAAATCTAGAATAAGAATCGTTATTTGATACTTCAGTTCCAAACTCTGCTCCTTCATCACGCATTTTTAGAAAAAAAAAAAAGGAGTCTTAGGCCCCTCATGTAATTTGATTAGGAAAGAGTGACGGCTGGGATGGTTCTGCCGACGCCCTTCCTGTGTGGAACTGGCAACCTGGACTCGAGTCACGCATATTTACTCATCTGATCTATTTTTTCAAAGGTGTCACAGCCACAGTGCTCGAAACGAAGATTAGTGTCACTAGTCAAGGAATCATGTCAAAACGCCTATCTTTTCTATGCAAAAACTTCGGCGCTCAGCAATCTGCTGCCCAGATGTATCTGTTCTCAATTAGCTTTGGTGCCAGTGGAGCAAATGACAAGGCTGTATTCAGGTGCGAGAACATTAATTCCGCTAATTCAGATACCAACCAAGGCTTTGTTGAGAGAAGAGTAAAAAAAAAAAAAATGCCCACGATTACGTTACTTCCTAATGCAAAATTTGAGCGAAGTTCATCAGCTGTTTCACCTTTTCGATAAATTGAGGCAAAGATTTCGAGCAAGACACGTATGTACAATAACAAACAACTTTTTTTTTAATTTTTCACACGTATTCCTTCAAGAAACACTCCACTAACAGTTCTCGGCTGTCATGAAAGAAGCTTAGTGGTCGGAGAAATTAAGGAAGCAATTTAGTTATCGGGAGTTGCGGGAGGCAGCGCGTGGGTCCATAGGAACGTTGCGCGACGAACAGATAGCAACGACGGACTGATGCCGCTGACGCCGCTTGCGAGTGAAGCGAGTGAGAACGGGATGCACACACCGTAATCCGCTTAGCGACAACTTTTTTTTTTAATTTTCACACGTATTCCTTCAAGAAACACTCCACTAACATTTCTCGGCTGTCATGAAAAAAGCTTTGTGGTCGGAGAAATGAAGGAAGCAATTTAGTTATCAGGAGTTGCGGGAGGCAGCGCGTGGGTCCATAGGAACGTTGCGCGACGAACAGATAGCAACGACGGACTGATGCCGCTGACGCCGCTTGCGAGTGAAGCGAGTGAGAATGGGATGCACACACCGGGATCCGCTTAGCGACAACTTTTGTTTTTTACATTTTTCACACGTATTCCTTCAAAAACACTCCACTAACAGTTCTCGGCTGTCATGAAAGAAGCTTTGTGGTCGGATAAATGAAGGAAGCAATTTAGTTATCGGGAGTTGCGGGAGGCAGCGCGTGGGTCCATAGGAACGTTGCGCGACGAACAGATAGCAACGACGGACTGATGCCGCTGACGCCGCTTGCGAGTGAAGCGAGTGAGAACGGGATGCACGCACCGTGATCCGCTTAGCGAGCAGGCGATTCGGCAACCGGAAAGCACCCTCGCCGCCACTCAGGAAGAGATGGGGGCCTTCCTCCTCTTTCTGCATAGCGGCGACAGCGTTCTACGCAGCACGTTGTCTGACTCGCCAGCGGCGTCAGCGGCATAAGTCAGTCGCTGCTAGTGCTGCCTCCGGCGACCCCCCCTCCTCTGTTCGTTTTCTCCTGTTGCTGCGCGCGCTCCTGCCCCCATCGTTCGCCGCTGAGTGTACCCCCCCCCCCCCCCCCCTCTTCCTGTGAGGCTCCGGTTGCCGAAGCGCCGGCTCGAACTGTGGAGCTGAAAGGGGGCGGAACTGGTTCCTAGGCCAACGACGCCGACGCCGCCGCGAAACCCAGGAACGGGCGCCAAAGAGCGGCACTCTAAAAGAGAAAGTTGCGCTCCCTGGCCCTCAGGCATTTACCACGAACGGCGAAACGAAGTCATGTCGGCGAGCGTGACTTTGGCCGAACAACTACTGGTCACGAGGCATGCGCATGTACACTGTCGCTTATGTGTATTTTTGGCTGTAATGATGAGACCTAGAATATTCCCCATTTTGCTGACAACAATTATAAACAATTTTTAATGAATGTGGCATGTGCAACACCACATCGTGTTAATGCGCTTCTTGAAAACTGGCCGATTCCACACCGCTAAATAAACTGCAGTAAATAGTCGCTAACCTCGAAGTACCAATGTCTCTACAAAAGCTGTGCCCCGGAAATGCAGTAATATTTCCATTCAAAGACGGAATTCGGCTCTATTTATTTTTCGAGATAATCTAAGCTGGTATGAAATTGCCCCTGAAAAGAAGTGCTTATCACATGCACGTACTGTGTAAATAAAATGCCACCGAGCAGCTTGCTACGTGCTCGTCCTCAGAAATGAGCCGACAATTTGGAAATACATTTTTATTCGCCATTTCTGCGCTTCACGGCTACCGTCAGCGTCAGTCTTTTGCGTGAATGCCATCTGTGAGGATCATTAGGCCCTCGTGACGTGACAGGAGGGGGGCCTCTTCGATAATCCACGTCAGGCTGCCCGCGGGTCGCCAGAGTGCGGAGCCAGACGTTCGTTTCTTCTTTGGTTGCTGCGGTCACTTCTGGTTTCTGCCAGAACGCATTTGCCTAATATGGCTGGGCGGTTTCGAGCTGTCCGCTGGCAACCAGACTCAGGGTAATTTTGTGCTGGCAGCGCTGGCTGCACTCGGGCAGCTGTAGGAAACAGCGGTGAGGTGGTATGGGAATCGGGAGATCGAGCGGCCATTTTTACATAGACTAGGATCGCTGGCGTCATGAGACGTTTTGGTCAATCTCGAGGGCGGTGCAGGTACTCGTTTTGATTTGCACAGTCGCATAAAACTTTGTTTTTTGCAAGTGTCCCTGATTGTTTTGCAGGCATGTGATGTCATATATCATTTCGCATTTGCACGCGCAAAATGTTGCTTCACATTTAGCTGATTAAGTTCGGACTGGCAAAAATTTTATCTGTCAAGCCCGTAGCTTTGGATTATTTTACGGTGGTGTTACAGGATTTCCTTGAGCGTGGCCACTGATTCTAACTCCCGGCAAGCGCTCAGACATGCGCAATCATGCATGTTCACGTCGCCAACGTGTGAAGCGCAATGCGAGCGTATGGTCTCTCATGTTTGCTTCAAAATGGAAAGGCTGGCAATCTTTGGAATATGTTCAGACGCATTAAAGTAGTACTGAATGAACGCACATTCACATCTCACTGGATTCATTTAAGAGAAAAGGCGCCCATACAGTGCAGGCTATCATTGTTTTCCATATATCATCCCCCCCAAGCGTTTTCCCCAAGCGAGCGAGTCCCAGGTCTCTCTCGACGTCGATCCGTCTTTCAATCACTCGCCCTTGCCTTGGACGGATCTTTGCTAACCGTCAGTGACCGAGCAAAAGGGCCGCTTGTGGCCTATCGTGTTTGACTTTTGCGGCTCTCGCTTCATTCACAAAGATGCATACATGTTATAGGTATCCGTGAAGAGATTCGCGCCATGCGCGTCTTTGCAGTGGCTTGCTCCTGGCCTTCACAGACTCGGTCAGACCAGGATACAGTTTGCAGTAAAAGTATCCGCGGTCCTTCGCTTTTCTTATTTTTCGGCATAGGCAGTGCAGCGGCAGCGCCTTGCCGGCGCCGTGAAAGGCACACGGTGAGCGAGACGAGCTCACCGTTTACTTGGATATAAAATAAACCTCTTGCTCAGAGTGTGAGCCAGCTCGCTTCTAGAGGAGCAAGGAAACACTGAACCCAAACTTGTTCTTCTTGCGAGGAACGTGTTAGTTACTCCAGCCAACGGTTAAAGCAGCTAAAGAAACTTCGGCGCTGCCGCTTTCATGATTCAGGAGTGCCTCAAAGGCCTCAAGCCTTCATCTATGCGTATCCTGCTTCCTTTTTTCATTGATAGCTTAGAATGATAATTCTGTGTGCGTGCTATGCCTCTATATATTCTAGAAATTTCTCATATTAAACGCCATTTCAAGATCTTTATAAACTCATCCAGATATTCTTTCTGTATCGTCGCTTCATCTGCGATTACAGCAGGAAGGGTCAGGCCGGGCTCGGGCCTTAAGGCTCAACACAGGGCCGGGCCGGGCTCATGCCCTTTCAATGTCGGGCCGGACCAGACCGGGCTCTGGCTCAAAATTTCGACCTGTGCATAACTATATTCCTCGTCGGACAGCCGATCGAGACGCCTCGCCCTCATCTCTCCCTTGCCTTATGCGCCCGCTGGCTTCATACTGTTGTCACCGAACAGCGCGCTCTTGGTACCGTGACAATGGTAACGCCGCCGATCACTTTTTCAATCAATTGAGCAGGTAACGCTTTTGCTTTAAAGGCTAAACTCAACGCGCCACCTCAAAGATGTCTCGAAATTCGTGTGTGCGCTCCACAGCCCACCGAAGTCGCCGCGCCTGAGTCGTTCCGAAGCACAATCTGCAGTTTGTGGCCGCCCGCCATAACCTCCCGTCGTTTCTTTCGCACCTATGAAGCATGTTTTTACCGCACGCATGTGTTATAACGATACGCAGCCGCAGCAGTTCAGTCTGATGCAAAGGCGATCAGCGTAACATATTTGGCGTTGGTCACTTCGAGTCGGCTCACATATCACCGTCCACAGTGAATGTTGTCTCGGCTGGCTCACATGTTGTCTCGGTTGTGGATCACATGAACAACTAACTGCAGAGATCCGCGTGCTATACCACGACGCTACATCAAAAGGTCATGATATAATTTTCCAGTGGCTACCTGGACATTGCGGTATTGAGGGAAACCACCAGGCAGACCAAGTTGCCCGTTCTGCACACAACGACGGAACTACAGTGAACATTCCTATATCTAGAGTTGACGCAGCTTGTCGACTTCGTTCCTTAGCGGCGGAGCTAACGCTTTCAGCCTGGAACAAAGGAGAATTTTCCAATCGACGCCTCAGGGAACTAGACCCTGGGCTACGCCTTCGTGCTCCCCCTAACAAAGGGCGGCGCGAAACAACACTGATGTGCCGTATGTGGCTCGGTGTTGCATTCACCAAAAAATACGCTTATGTGATGAGAATAGCGGATAGCCCTAACTGTGAAAGATGCGGCTGCGAAGAGACCACACAGCATCTTCTTTGCGAGTGCCCTGCTTTTTCAAGCGAAAGATATGCGCTGCGTTCGGCTCTGAACCATCTTGACAGCCGTCCTTTCACAGAAGAGAAAATCCTCGGCCCATTGCCACAGAAGGCGTCTAACGGCAAAGCCTTCAAAGCACTTATGTGTTTTATGAGAGACACAAACTTGATTGAGAAACTGTGACTGTGCTCCTCGCCGCCTTACCTTTCCTATCATTCTCTTCTATCTTTCTCCTTTAAACTCCTCATTCCCCGTCCCCAGTGCAGGGTAGCAAACCGGAAGCTTTCCTGGTTAACCTCTCTGCCTTTCTCCTCTCTCTCTTAATGGTGAATGTTTGTACTTTTCCGTTCGGGCAAAAACGCGGTTAACTTTATGGGCATGATCAACGCGATGTGACGTATGAGGGGGTGGAGAAATATGCAACCGGGTGAACGGAGTGCTATTATGATAAAGTGTATGAAAATACAATAAACGGGTGATTTTTCTGCGCATTGGTAGGGATGGCATGTTGAGTGTTTCCTTCAGAAATGAAACGCTTTGATATCGTGAATAGGATGACAAGATGAATCGAGCAGCTTTATTTTGGACGGATTCGAGAATGTTAGTTAGGGTGATTTTATAAGGGTGCCAAATTATTGATGCATATTCCAGAGAAGGACGTACAAGGGAATTATAAGCTTCAAGTCTAGTGTCCCTGTTGGCGAGATATAAGCGACGCTTCAGAAAACCAAGTTTCTTTCGTGCTTTAGACGTAATTTGCTTTATGTGGTCAGTCCATGTTAATGTAGAATTTAGGTAGACGCCGAAGTATTTAATCAAGGAGACCGAGTCTATTAAGCCATTATTTATAGTGTAAATATTGGGAGAAGACTTTGAACCTATGGAAAACTTTATATGTTTAGTCTTTCTGCATTAACTTGCATCTGCCATTTGCAGCACCATGCCGTTAGCTTGTCTAGATCAGATTACAAAGTAATTATGTCATTAGGGCTGCTTATATCTTTGTATATTATACAATCATCGGCAAAAAGCCGAACTGTAGAAGTAATATTATCAGTTGTAATATTAATGTATATTAGGAATAAAAGTGGGCCTATTACCGAACCTTGAGGGACACCAGACCTGACTGGTGCTGGACTGGAAATAGTACCGTTCAGTTTAACCGCCTGAAGACGATTGGTGAGGAATGCTTCAAGCCATCTTACTGTTTTATTATCTAACTCCAGATTGCGTATTTTCATTAATAATCGTTTATGAGGTACACGGTCAAGAGCCTTTGAAATTCTATAAAGATACCATCCACATAATGAATCAGACGCAATGAAGTGTGAATGTCTGTGACTAGTTCGTAAAGCTGTGTTTGGCATGAAAGCTTCGGACGGAAACCGGGCTGATTGTTTATCAGCAAATTATTTTGATTCAGGTGGGCCATAATGCGGGTGTAAAGAATGTGCTAGAGCAGTTTACAACTCAAAATAACGGCTTGAGGGGCGAGTTGGTGCATCATCGTATTCAGATATGTGGCGCAAACAAACACAAACACAGGAGAAGATACACTACACACGCGCACACTACCAACTGTGCGCGTGTGTAGTGCCTGATGTGTGCCTGGGAGTAGAAGAGGAAGTGTTTTCCGGTTCTTCTTACAGTTGGTAGTGTGCGCGTGTGTAGTGTATCTTCTCCTGTGTTTGTGTTTGTTTGCGCCACATATCTGAATACAGTTTACAACTGACTGAAGTTAGCGAAATGGGCCAGTAGTTGCTGAAAAGTGTATTATCGCCAGATTTAGGTATTGGTAGAACATAGGCAAATTTCCAGTCATCAGGCACACATCCAGAATCAATTGATTGCTGAAATATAAGGGAAAGTATAACAGCTGAAAACTCACTTGTTAGCTTTAAAAGTTTAGCACTCACGCTGTCGGGCCCTGGTCTAGTCTTCAACGGTAGACGGTCTATAGCGCATTTCACGCCATGTGTGATGATGATGATGATGGACGGGTATGCTAACGGGATGCTTAGTCTAGGGAGCGTAAGGTAATCGGAGATTGGATGTTCTTGTGTGAATACGCTGGCAAAGTGCCTGTTTTAAAGTGTTCGGCGCACTCCTCTGGTGGTAGTATGATGCCATCTGTCCCTGTCATGGCTGGAATCGACGGATTTTGCTTAGGATTTACCATATTTCAAAACTTCTTAGGATCTGTTTTTAAAAGATTTGGGAGACTGCAATAAAATATTTCTTTTTCGCATCAGCAACTGTTTTTTCGGCAAGCCTGGAAATTTCCTTGTATTTTTGCCAATCTTCATGGGCATTTGACCGACTAGCTTTTCTATACGCTCTCTTCTTCCCGTTTAGGTGCCTTCCAACATCCCGAGAGAACCATGGGTCGCTTTTACGAGATGTTATTGTACATTTGGGCACACATGAGTCTTCTATATATTTCAGCTGATCTCGAAATAAGCACCAGTTTTCATTAGTTGAATGGCTCGCGAAGCCGAAGTGAAACTCAGTTAAAAAACTATCTAACATAATATTTATTATTTGGGTACCTGCGCGCGCATAGTTAGTATTTTTTTTATTTTTTTTTTTATTTTTGTCTTTTCAGTGCGAGGTAGAGACAATGAGCAATGAACGGCTCTGTGATCGCTGATTTCTTTCATGATTTGAGTACATGCAATGTCTGGACTGTCAGGATGAGGTCTAATATGTGATTTCCGCGAGTTGGTTTATCGACTACCTGGGTGAGGTGATAGTAGTGAAGGCAGTGAAGAAACCGAAGATTTTCTGCGCGATCATGCTGTGCATTAATAGATGAGGTGCTCCAATCTATGGCTGGACAGTTAAAATCCCCGCATATGACTAGAAAACAGCGAGGAAATTTGATCAAGATTTGGTCAATTGCGTCACCGAACAGTTCAGAGAAATTAGAGCGGCAGTCTGGCGGTCGGTAGCAAGCACCAAGGACGCAAGGAATGTGCGAAAAGCGAACAGAGACCCAGATTATTTCTAGAGGCGATTCAATATCTATGAGCGATGGTTGAAACTGTTCCTTTACCGAAATAAGCACTCCTCCTCCTCTAGCCCCGATCCTATCTCGACGGAAAAGAACAAATGACGATGGGAACATTAGTTCGCGGCTGGCGATGTCGTTAGAAAGCCAAGTGTCAGTTTCCACAAGGATATCGGCAGAACAAGTGTGAATTATTGTTTTTAAAACATCAAGTTTACAAAATAAGCTGCGGAAATTTGCCTAGAGCAGATAAATCGGATTGGGTGTGGCCGTTTTCTTATGTGGTTTTACATGCTCTCATTCAGTGATTTCCTCTTGGTTTTGAGAGTCGGAAGTATCGGTTACAGTAGCAGAGGCGCTTTGTTCTTGCACATGAGGGGCAGAGATACGGATAACACAGTCTCAGGCTGAATCATAGCGATAAATGCCGCCCCTCATGTCTAGTTTATTGTAGCCCACACTGAAACGCTCGTTTGCACTACGTTGCTCCTTGGCGAAGACGCGTAGCCTTTTTCTTTCTTAAAAAACTTTAGGATAAAAATCCTCATCCAACCAGACTTTTGGTGTTTTGACATCCTTTAACTTGAATGCATTACTTAGAACTTCGGTCTTTGACTTAAAGTTAAGGAATTTAACAGTGATCGGCGACCGATGACTATCAGCACGACGCTGTCCTAAACGGTGGGCTCTTTCGATGTCGCAGACTTCAATACCGAGATGGGTACCTATAAATCCTTTGACAATGCACTCGGATTCAG
>NC_139344.1:122972236-122992236 GCF_055883805.1 Amblyomma maculatum
TTTGAGATTTGTGAATTTCATAAACCTTGAATAAGCAGCGTTCGAGAAAAGAATTGAAGGGAATTATTTTATATAGACACCCGTTATATAATAGCACCATAATAATCGTCATATCCTCAGATCCTAAGTCGCTAGGCTTCTAGTATTGCGAATTTATTTTCAAAAACACATTGCATTTGTTTTTGCGGCAATAATAACTACTCTTCGTGAGCACAGAATAAATGTTGAAGGCAAACGCTTGCTATTGTAATTTTACTATGTATGAGGGGCTGAAAATTCGCAGATCCTATAAAGTTTGAATTCGTGAGAATTCCACATGATAGACTTTTGCAGGGGCTACCTCTAAATCGTGTCTTTTTTGCGTCTACAAGAAACCTATAAGAAAACTATTTTAATATAGATGGAAATGAAAAAGATGGATATTCTAAAATTTTCTGAAGATTTATAAAAATTACATCATCCGAATAGAAGAACGAAGAACAACAAAATTAGGAGCACGCCTTTGCACCGCCTTATTAACACCGCCTTTTTATTCACCGAATTTTTCGTCTTGAGAGGCGGCCACAAAGTTAGGCGAAGTGTGAAACATCTTCAGTTAGTAAATTTGTTTTTTGTTTTTTTGCCTCATTTCTCGGTGGGCACCTACACCTATAATGAACGGCGTGCGATTGGAAGTACCTATATCATCGGTTCGAATCATTATCGCAAACTAGGCGCCTGTGTGCTGTACGATGTGAGTGCACGTTAAAGAAGCTTAGGTGGTCGTAATTTCCGGAGCCCTCCACTACGGCGTCTCTCATAGGCCGGGTCGCTTTGGGACGTTAAACTAATAAACCAAACAAAACCCACATTGCAAACTAGTCTCCAAATTGACTAGAAGGTAGATGCTAAATGGGAAGCGAAACGGACGCTGCACAAATAACGGTTGCATTACAATATCGATACGAAATCACGTGCACATTTGTTTCGATCCGTTTTTCTCAGTTCTGGGTTTCGGCGACGGCGACGCATTTACGACCGACCGAACTGTATATGTTATCGCGTAAGCAAGGTAGAGTAAGGTGGAGAAGAAGTGGGGAGTTTTGCTCAGTAGTGGCACCTCTCGGTTTTGGCAATTATGGTTAAGCATAAACATTATGGCCCTCCCACGCCCGCCTTTTACTCTGCGTTTGGATGGGCAAACAGGAAGCAGCGTCGAGCCACGGGTGCAAGTAAAGGACACACAGAAGCGGGGGCGAAATGTTGCACGTTTGGTGGGAAGTACATTGCTCCGCGCTGCGAAGGTCGCAACTTGACAGCGCTTACTTGGGCGGTACGTGGGAGAGCAATAGTGTTCGCGAAACCGTGACACGTTCCGCGGCCGTGATTTCCTAATGGTTGCCCTCAGCGTGACCGGCGGCGTTGCTACGCAAAGAGTGCTAAGACCTTTATCGGCGGCGCATTTCACCAGGATGCTGCACTTACATTTTGAGCAGCTCTTGGCGTTCCTTCCTGAAACGAGCAAAAAATAATTATAACTTTCCGCCCCAGCCGCTTATGTTTTCTAGACGCAGTTGAAATTGAGTGAAAAAGTGTGCCTGCTGGCAGCCGCTGGGGAAATCGCGCCCTCCAACAATCTCCGAAATTTTCGAGGGGCACATGCGAGCTTTTATGCACTTTCGAACATCGCAGTGTAGTCGTTTATGAGGTACTCGCCGTGCCTACGGTGCAAGCTTAATGTGACTCGGTAGTACAGAGTGGTGGTGGGCGAAATGGTTAATGCAGAGTGCCGGAGAAAAGTTGTGAAGAGGACAGTGAAGAAGCGCATGGTTATTACACATGTATTCACACGCACGCAAACAAACTCACTTTTTTTTGTTTTTTCAGGGCAGCCGGATGATGTGCTGTGGCAGTTTCGAGAATATTAGTCTTTGTGCTTACGCATGCTTTCGCTCACACATTTCTCGATTTGTGGCGCTATGCAGAAATACCCCTGAGCCCTGGAGACGCCTTCTCATGGTGAACAAATGCTATGAAGACGCAAAATTCAACCTTACAACGCATTCTACTTCCACTAGTTTATCTAGCGTCACTCTGGGCTTATCACCACTTGGGAGTCGCTTCATGGGCTTCGTGGGCAGTCGAGAAAGTACGACTCACGTGATCATACCTTTGGTGAAATATTCCGTTTGTTATCGTTTCACTGAGTGCATAGCTTGTGCAAATAAGTTGCAGAAAAAATACTTTAGAGCGTTTTTATTACCCGTATTCTGTTATTTTGCAATCATTCAATACTGCACAAGATGCGCACTGAGTGTGCTTTAGAACAGCTTGCAATTTATTACATTTTGATTGACCTGCGAGGGAAAGCTATGGCCACGTGACAAGTTGGGGCGTCTTTTATTGAACGAAATATTCTACGGGGGACGCAGCCTCCCCTTGCCCCGTGGCCTGGCAGAATGGCTTTCCTTAATGATGAATTTGCGGACACTATATGGGATCAGCTCTTGGCCGGTAGGCGAGCATGCTTACTGAGCACTGAAGTACTGAGCGAACCATTGCTTCTGCGCCGCCTCATCAATGAGCAAATCGGAGACGTCACTTACGCTAAGGATCGCAGCGGGCTGACGAAATTCATTGCATCCGTGTGCTTTGACGCTTTCCGACAATCTACCTCTCGCGTAGAACCAAAGAACGCAGGGAAATTGGAGCACATCGACTTTGAGCACATGAGCCTCCCCCACGTAATCTTCGCAGATGTTGGTCGTCGTCTCGCTCGACGCACAAGCAGTGCGAGAGCATTTATCAACAGGCGAACTTGTCGCTGGAACTTTATGTCGGCCACGAGGACGTTTCCGTAGCTCGAAGCGATGGTCCAGGCTGCAGCTGCTCCCGTCATGACAGCTGCCGAGTTGAACTCAGTGGTTTTCAAGATTTACGAGTTTTGACTGGAGTTCGTCTGCCATTCAAAACCACACTAACTCCCCGAGTATGGCGTGTAAATGCAGTTGGGGCATCCCCACCGTGTATGCCGGCTTCAGCAAAGCGATGTTCCAGGACGCCAATAATCTTGGTCATGGAGACTAACAGGCGCTAAGGACATCATCGCAAATGCACCTGAGCGCCGTTGTCGAAGTCGCATGAGGCGTATGCCGGCAGTGGTCTGTTCACTCGGTCTGCGATGGCATAAGAGCGTTTGAACCTACATTGTAACCGTGTAACACACAGCCACAAGCGGGCGGCAAATGACTCCTTGGGATTTCTAGGCGTAAGGCGCATATGGCGACGATGACGAAGCGGGTCTATAGAACATGCGCAATACTCCAACATAAAAGTGTTACAGCTGCAAGTGTACATAGTAGTCCTATCAAACACAAAAAACCTGAGCTCGGCGAAGGATTCCAGTCGCTGTCTGATAATATTTCTCCCCAGACAAACCGATGGATGGCGCTAGCGTTTTATTACCAAGGAAATTGAAGGGATTGCTCAGTGTGAATTATGGACTGTGAATTCGGCTTTATTGTAAAAACTTTTGATAAGTGTGCAGTGAAGGCGGAGGCATTCATAAATGACTCAGTGTGAGCGCGTGATTTATTTAGGAAATGTTTTTTCGATCGAATGTGTATCGCGTAAAAAGTCATCTTATGTTTTTTTTTTTTTTTTTTTTTTTTTTTTTTTTGCAGTTAATTCTAGAACATCTGTGCTAAGGGGACCCTGATACGTTGTTTGGTTATCGAATCGACAAAGAAAAATGAAGCAAACAATGTCAGCTTGTACCAGACGCCCAATGTGTTCTCAAGCGAAGGCAGCGAAAATGAAAGGCACAGCAGAGCCTCCAGGCGGCATCGTGTTCAGCACGTTCTATTTTAGCGTTTCTTCACTTTTAGCGTTTCTTCACCCACGGTTTCTTCACTACAACTATATGAACAAAAACATCTCGACTGTCTTGTTTTATACCTTAACTTCTCTCATAGAATTTTGTTTTGAACAGTCTCCCAATGAACTTTGCGGAAATCTTGCGAAGTAAAACATCCTTATGCTAACATTGCCGAAAACGTACGTTCCGGTAACCTGATCGTACCACTGAAGCGCCTGATGATAAAGTGTGGAAAATGCTCCCGCTGAGTTCTTGGGAACTCGTTTGGTATGCAAAACTGGGGGTGAGTCGAACTGGCTGCTTAAATGCATGGCAATATTTTCGTGACTTCGACAAGAGCGCTCTATTCCGTCCAAGTGCCTACGAAAAGATTGCCAAAGGTAATCAGAATTACCGGAGATGTTATTTCGACCTTTGAGGTAGTGGACTGTCTGAGGCAAACATCGATACATAGTAACCATAAAACAGCCCTAACCCAGTTAAGCCATTTCAGAATCTTTCACAGACGCTTATCCTAATCTACAGCATTCTTTTTTGTTCGCCAAAGTTAATTACTTCGCAAAGTTTAACTAGCTATACTTAATTTTAGCTTGAGGCAAAAAAATATGAATGCAAAAGTTGTAGATCCTCTCTAGTAATGGCTAGTTACATTTTCAAAGCTAGCATATCTGCTCGTCATTGTTTCTACCCTGTAGAGGAAAAATTTATTTTTTACAACATGCACACGTAAGCTTGACCACGCCGCGTGATATTTATCTTTATAAAATAATACAATGAAATGCAGTAAAGCAATGAAACGTTAAATTATATTGTGCATTTTCTCAACATGTCTTCAGTTTCCGCGTCCATTCTTTGAGTATTCGTTTCGAGAGCACTTTTAAATGATACTTCCGGCACGCACACTACTTTTTTGGGGAAGCCTTCCACGTGTCAAAGAGGATCTTGAAGTGGTTTTCAATTTAGGGCGCAGCTGTAGGTCACAGTGCAAACAGCGCACCTTGGGCTTCCTTCCTGCCCTCCAAATAATAGAAATAAAACGGGTCGGGAAGTATTGACGGAGCAAATACCGGGTGGTAACTAATTTGAAGGTTTCTAGGGATTTCAAAGAGGGTGTCATAAATTATCAGCGGATCAAGTAAATTTAGACAAATTAAAACAACTCAATCATGTATTGGACGGCTGGCCTCAGTTGTCCACAGCTTTTCTTGTTGAGTGCAACCAGAAAGAAAAAGAAGTCGCTTTGTATGAAACGGTTGCTGTTTACGTGAGTGCAGCGGTAATATACCTCCGCTGTTATTATGGAAACCCGGGAAATATACAAAGCCAAGGAAGGCGGAATGAGGAACAGACGCAAGTGGAATGCTGCTTTGAGGGTCAATGCAAAACTATCTTCGTGTTTTTCTCTTTCCTCTTTTTCTTTATTTTTTTTTTTGCAGCGCCGCTGCCTAGATTCAGTGCCAGCCAGGTCACCGGTTGCGGCTCTGTCAAGCCTTCTCCTATTACCGTTTCTTCCGTCCTCGCATTATCTGATCTTTGTGCCCACTTCAATCAGGCGGACAAATGTTTGTTTTCGTTTTCATCGCGTGGGGATGCGTTATAAATGAATGAATGAAAACTTTATTTCCACTGAAAAGGAGCCCTACATCTCCCGCCCCCGGCACGCAACGCAGGCCTGGGAGCGGGTCAGGAGGGCCCCGCAGGCTGAGGTCAGGTGAGGTTACAAGCACTCTTCACGGCCTCAGCCGCCAGGCGTGTCGCGTGCCGCTGAACGGTGGGATCTCCGCTCCGCCGCCAAACCTCCCAAGCTTCGCTACTATCAATGGTAATGCCGGCGCCTGGGGAATTGGCGCATAGAATTTGGTATCCTGGCGCTTGCAGCTCGTGCTATGACGTCATAGCAGCCGCTTCCCATCTTAGTGGCGCCAAATAGAGGCGAGCGAACGTAGCTAGCCGTACGAACGTTCCCCATCATTGTGGCCGGTCACTGAGACAGCGACGGCGTCGGTACTCGACCGGCCCTGCTCTTGAGTATTAGAAGGTCAAATGTAGCGTATTGTTTGTGCGCGAAAAGTTGCGTACAGAGACGCGGAAATAATAAATTAAAATAAATTGTTCATAACCGTTGCTGTGAGCGGAGCTTTCAAATGCTGTGATTCATAATACAGCCGGCCCGGGATATATCAAAATCGAAGGGGATCGTGAAATAGTTCGACTTGTCGATAATTCGATATACAAATATGCCATCAGATGAGCTCCTCTGTAATCCAGAAATGTGAACATGGCGTACTCACGCTAGCGGCGGCCCGCCGGCGTAATGGCAGCCCACTGCTAGCTGCGCGGGAGGGGGGTGGGGGGGACCCATTCCAGTTGAAAAAAACTACAGAACCGTGTTAAGAGTATGACAAAATATTGTGTAGTTCTGTCGTAAACGTCAGATTTTTCTGCAGTTTTGTAGTACTTGTCTGAAGTTCTGTAGTTGTTCTGTAGTATGATTCTGTTGTCTGTAGTTCGGTAGCACCTTTCTGCTGTAACTACAGAAATTTCTGATGTTACTACAGAATGTTCTGTTGTCACAACAGGTTTTCCGTCAAAAACCGCACAGACATTCTGTCGTAACAACAGAAAAGGTTCTGTAATTTCTTCCGACTAGGATGGGGCACACGCGCGCGCACCTGCGCGCCTAGTGTCACTTCGGGCCAGGCATCGAAAAGAAGGGCACACTGGGCGTGCCACTACATGCCGCTTCCGTAAGCACGACCGCGCGCCCGCTCCAAATGTTTGGTAAGGAATGAATCAGAGCTTCAGAGTTAGCGCTTTTTGTATCCTCGAGTGTCCTGCCACGTGGCACAATTAAGTGTCACCGAGCTTGACGTTCAAATCAAAGCTGCTTCGTGTGATGCTTTGGTCGAAGTCACCTATGATCATGAGAGGTCTAATTCGGTTGCTGACATAGTATAAACTCAATAATGACAGCTGAAATAGGAAGCAGTTTACATCTTCAGCACTGAAGCAATCTACGCGAGAACCGCCGCAAGCCTTCTGTCAGCAAGGTTGGCTTCACCGCACACAAATCAGTGAATTGAACTTCGGCTTCTCTGCATAATAAAATTGTCACAATAAAAACATGCACGCCAGAGCGAAGGCTATTATTAATTGAACTCGGGGTGACCTCGTCAAGCAGTTTCACAGCGTTAACGCAGCCGGAAGGGCTCGCAAGGTGCGCACCGACCCGGCTCCGCGCTCGAAAGGTGATCTTGGAACAACAGCTGGAAAAGCGCCCGTCGCAGGGGTTCGACTCGCAGTTCGATACATCGAATGTTTCGCAGAGCGGGAGCTCTATAAACGCAAACACCACTCCGATACTTTTGAACAAGATTCTCAAGGGCTATTTGGAGAGTTCGATATAAGCATTAATTAGGTATATCGGAGAACGACAGTAGGCCTTAAGTTAACTGGTGCCATCCTTGAGCGTGAATATTCCGTGGCGAGCATGGTTAGAAGATCAGCCATATAGCTGAGCATAAGAATTTTATAAACACTTTCGACTAGATATTTGGTCGGCTCTGACTGCTTCGAAAAAATATTGACGATGAAAACATTGGCAAAAAAAAAAAAAAAAAAACGCCGCAAAACAAACAAACAAAAAATACCTTTAGTCTTTTTGTAATACTGAAGCGGCACTAGTCGCTACCCATAGAAGCAGGCAAATACTAGCTATCAGACGCTTCTTTTAGCCCGCAGTCAAAAGCCTATCTGCTTCTTAGGCGTTTTGGTGCTCCATGCAGCCCTTCTAAAAAAAAAAAAAAAAAAAAAAAAAAAAAAAAAAAAAAAAAAAAAAAAAAAAAACCATCCCTGCATGAACGAGAACGTGCGCAGGTTCTTTGAGTAAATTTGATCACGTAAGCGCCACATCTCGGTAAATGGCAGGGGAAAATGTCTCAAGAGGCTGTCGCAGGGTACGAAGAAGGCTTGCAGAAAAAAAAAAAAAAAAAAAAAAAAACCTCTACTGCATGGAGAAAGCGAGCGTCAACTATTCTAGCTACTACGATTTCGTCAGGCATAACGTAGTAGGTGCCAATTTTCCAGCTTTGATGTTTGCTGCTGTTCAGGGAAAATATCGGATATATTGCACTTTTTGGGCAACCTGAGCTGTCTGGAAGCGTTGCCGGCATGTTGTATTGAAATAGTTTCGATCTCGTAGCACAAGCGTTCTTGGTCCAAAGAAGTTGCAGCGAAGCTGCTGACATTTACAGTTGGCAAAGCACTTGGAAGCGCTGCTTGAGACCCGATGCTGACAGAATTCTATTTCTCCCAGTTTATCATGCAGTATAACAAAAGGTAACCCAAAAGCACGGCCCATTCCAGCTAAAGGGAATCATTTGTCTGATTACCCCACAACACGGCCTCAAAGCAGTTTGTTGGCAGAGAAAATGGCGCAACGCCAGATACCCAGGTTGGTGGACCAAGTCTCCTGAAATGATGTTCTGTCGCAAGACGTTGCAAACTCGCATTTTAAAATAAGCTTTCTTCTTTTACGCACTGCAAAACGCAGGAATAGGCTTGGGTATCCTCGGCTGCAGGCAAATAGGCGTCCACGGTCGCGTATGCCGAAAGGTCTTGCCCCTTGCACCCGTCGCATTTTGCTGAACCCCGAGGCAGACAAAACAACAACTGCGGGGCATTAAAAACAAGCAGCAGATACGTGTTGCGAAACATGCTGAAACAAAATGACAGGGGTAAAAAAACTTGAAGAAGGGCACGTTTTCGTTGCAAAAATCTGCTCTTCGCGAATTTGTGCATTTCTAAGCAAAAGAAATGAAAATAATTTCCTGTAATTTTCATGCGGCAGGCTCTGTTTAAATGAGGTCGGGGCAGATATCGTGGAAGTAGCGTAGAGTGTGTAACTCAAATAAAATACAAGCGGCATTACTTCTCTTTCGTGGGGATGGGGAGAGAGAGAAATGCCGAAGGACACAGATGGAGGACTCGGTTTCTGCCTTCTGGCCATCGCGAACAGCAGCTTCAGCCATGTTCACTCAAATACCTGATTTTTGTTTTCTTGGACTGAAGTATATTCATCTTATGAAACACAACGCACACAACGTCGTTTAGCATTATCTTTTGCTAAGGCAACGAAGACTCAAATACATATAATATGCAACTGCAAGAATAAAAAATTGACTTTCAGGATTAAACGTGGCGACCCTTTGGACCCACTTTGACAATCGTATTTTCCATGCGTGAGCTGCAGACGTCGTTGGATGCTTCTCAAATGGGGCACTGATAATAGAATGGCAGTATTCGGAAATACTAGGCCTTTGTATTACCTTGAAGGGAAGTTGCTGGGATAGTAGGCGCGTTACTGTGTTTCTAACCTGCAAGAACAGAAATAGATGATTATAATAGCATACTTCGGATTGTATTTAGTTATACTTTTGCCTATTTCCTCTCAGCCGGAGTCGCATTTAATATATAATGCGGGAACTTAGAGATATCCCTTGCTGGCTATGAGCTATAACACCTGCGGCTTAAGCGGCTTATGTATGTCTATATTTATATACAAGTAAGATGGGGTGAAGAATATATATATATACAAGTCAGACGGGGTGAAGAAAAGAATGTATTAAGGCGAAAGCCGGTAATGGCTCATGCTGTCGTGGACAAAGTGTGCCCCACTTTTGCGGTGGCTCTGATTGGCCGAGGCGGGATGACGAGAGGTCTCGACCAATCACAAAGCACCACTACAGTATGCACAAATGCGTTCCTTATAGGGCCATACGCGTATCAATGATCAATTATACTTAATTACTAAATAATTGTTCAATTATTAACCACTGAACAACAACTAATCAAATAATTCCTAATTAACTAATTGACGGCTAATAATTATTTACCTGCTTAATACCTAAATAATTATTCAGTAATTATGGATTTTTAATTAATTACTTATCAGTGCCAGTTGCGTAGCAGAATGCGGCACTCAGGCTTCCGCCTTTCACTACTTTAGTCGCTAAAGTTCTTCGTAATTTCGTCGGAAGAACGATTAGGGCGGTTCCGCGGCCAAAACGTCAATACATTCTTTTCTTCACCACGTCTGACTTTTTTTGACGTGTTCTCAACCAAGTCCAAAGAATACCCTTCTTTTTCCTATATATATGCATCTTTCGTTTGTTTGGTTATCGTGATAATATCGAGTGAAGTAATGTGAGCGTCCCGCCCCGCTCACGGCGGGCATCCTGGCATTCTGGATTACGGGATCTACGGGGTCTCGTCACGGCATGTGGTGGGGCGAGATATATGTGGGTGCACACCAGCACGACTGATGACTCGCTTCGTCGCTTTTGCGTTTAACCTTCCAAAAAAAGCGGCTCAGGCTATGAGAAGAGCCGTAGTGGAGGACTCCGGAAATATCGACTACCTCGGGTTCTTTAGCGTACACTAATATCGTACAGCACACGGGAACCTAGCTTTTCGCCTCCACCGAAAAGCGGCACCCGAGGCCGGGATTCAATCCCGCATCCTTAGGCACGGTAGTCGAGCGCCCTAATCACTGCGCTGCCCCGGCAGGCTAACCTTACAAAAAGAGATAGATGGAGAGAGGGTAGGGTAATGGCCTCAAGACACATGTCACATTCTGTAAATCCTTCAGTCCATTGTCTTTAGCGTGCGTTTTGGGTTTTTCGGTCGTATTAATGCACAAGCTTTAGCTGGGTGTTTAGTTTAATTTATGGAGTATAACGTCCTAAAGTGACTCAGGCTATAAGAGACACCATAATGAGAAGGCCTAGGAAATTTTTACTAGCTGGGGTTCTTTAACGTGCACTGACATCGCACAGTAAACGGGCACCTTGCTTTTCGCTTCTATCGAAAAGCTGCCGCCGCGGCCGGGATTCGGTCCAGTATCCTTGGGCACAATAGTCGAGCGCCCTAACCACTGGACCACCCCGGCGAGTGTGGTATAGCTGGATATGCTCAAGTAGTTATTTCTAGTGGAATGGAATGTGAATGGCACTTCCACTGAATACATTAAGCGCCAAACTCGCTCTAAATTTGTAACGTTCGATTAGGTTGTTTCAAAGAGGTCTACTAAAGGTGGTGGTGTTATATTTAGCGGTCAATTTATCATGTTTCGGAGCTCGCTGTCCCTGACGCTGCGTTCAATTATATTATAAAATACGCATATGCATAAGGACGTTATGGACACGAGTGTAAAATGAAGACGTGTAGTCGCTGTTTGCAAAACAGAAATGCAAAGTGACTCTTAAACTGTTCGCCGTTTTAGCTTGCATTGGCTTCCATTAAATTCAAACGAAATGATCGCAAAACAACTAAATCATGCCGAGCATGTCGAGTCCTTGGTTGAAAGAAACTGAGAGGACCACATGGGATTTCACCTCTCTTGAAGTCGTAACGAACGCTGTTTGAACTTTATATCAACGCTCTAATTAAACCCTCAGCATTCTCGCACTCGTATTTCAGTTATGCCGTTCACCTTTCTTTTGGCGCTGGTGTGGCTTTGCTTGTATACGTAAGTGCGGCCCTTTTATATTCTGACCACGTTTCTTCTTTAAGGCGATACGCTCAGATCGTTTTACTAATTTTAGTATTGCCATGCCCATTTGGAGAAACTTCATTCAGCAGCTGAATAAAGGTTGGTTCCCTTCCCAACTTTCAAGATTTCATTTATTGTTCTGTGCCAGAGCATTATATTGTGTGAGTTAATAAATTTATTTCCTTCGATATAACGCAAATTTGTTTAGTACCAGTAATTTTTGTCTTCATTGACATAACATAATTCAAACAACGTTACTCATATTTACGGGTCTTTGACATTCTCTTTAGAGCACTATTCGTTGAAGGTGCCTCCAGAATCAAGCCATGGAATGTGTTAACGTGGCAGGCGTCCTAAATGAAGTCAAGCAAAAATGCACAGCCAGAACAATGTTTGGACAAGTCGGAAAATTATTTAATCAATTCAGCTACGTCCCTTACGTGTTGACTTAAATGGGCAGTGAAACTCCCTGTCAGGTTAAATCGGCCGAAGAGTTACGATGTCAAAATTTTTCTCGTTGCCGTTGTGCCCTTGATAGTTCCGGCATTTCCCAGCACCATTCTGTCTTCGTCATCGCTGGCCTTGTTTTTCGTCCCCCAGAAAAATTATTCAAATTCCGCACTAGATATACGCCATTAAGATGCCGTACACTTTTCTTTTACTCAAAACTACCACATCATCGAGATTGCGTCAGGAAACTCATGCCTGGCTCAGTCGTCACGCCGGCTCCTTGTGGGACTCACGATACCAGTTGATCTACCTTGTGCGTGGCCTCCCCTGTCGAAGAAGCGTACTCTAATCTAGGCTTCTGTTCATGCATATTGTATTCTCTTTCTATGTGGCAACGGTGTGCATTCACAGAACTCTTGGCATGCCGTCTAGGCTGTCACAGCCAGCAGAGAATAGATTATTTTTTTTCGACATGTTCTCTTCCGCAAATAAGTATACGCTCGGCTTCCTGTAAGGTCCGAGAAGTTCAGATATTCTTGCTTCGTGGTGTCTCGGAATAAACAAAAAAAAAAAATGGAGGGGAAATATTTCTAAGGTCGAGTATATGGTCAGGAGCAGTCACAAGGCCCCGATAAGAAAGCACATATGGATTTTTTATATCCGTGCGAGATCTAGAAAGGAACAGATTTCTGCTTGCATTCAGAAGTTTGCCTTAAACTCCTCGCGGGTAATTTATTTGTTAACGGTGTGGGCTCTTCCTCTTATTCACATGCATATTAAAAGCTCATAGATTGTTGCCTTCTTCGATGTCAATTCACGGGGCTGCCACATGCTGACCTAAAATGCCTCATGCGCATATTTTCTCGCGCAACTCAGCTGTTATGTAGGTAAAAGGTCAACCAAGGCAGCAGAGAAGAAAAAGCATAGAAAACATTTCGGGTATATTTTAGAAACACATCAGCATGCAGCTTGATGTGATGCCCAAGGGCATACCCTGAGCATCACATTGTGAAACAGCTAAAAGCCATATGGTCAAAGAAAAGGAAAAAAAGTGAAAGAAAGAAAAGGCGCAGCACAGAGCCTTCACAGAGTGCACTTTAGTTTCGCCAAGATGTTTGGTACACAGCCATCATCATCATGCACGATCTGGAGTACGGAAACATTGCTTTTCGCTGGTAATCACTTGAACTGATCCAAAGAACACTCTGAGGGTTGTGCCATCGAGTACCAGCCCTAAATCGGAGAACTTAAAGCAAAATGACAATAACACGTCCTGAGGTATTAGTATATACTGAGCTTTCTACACAAAATAAGAAATAAGCTCAGTTGCAATAGCAATAACTGAAGGTAATTCTTATATATATATATATATATATATATATATATATATATATATATATATATATATATATATATATATATATATATATATATATATATATATATATATATATATATATATATATATATATATATATATATTTAAGCAGTATCATGAACCTCAAATCCTAGAAAGATTGGCGCGTGAAATTCAAAAAGTCAGACAATGAACCTTTGCTTTCGTTAGAAAGAAGATCAATACACAAATAAGATAGCTTTATAGTCCTTGCAACGCCAGCAGCAATTTTCTTCAAGGCAAAAAAAAAAAAAAAAGAGAAAGAAAACACTGTGGCAGCATTTAAAGCCTTAACTGTGTTGAGAATGAGCCAAGCGCAATCAGCGCGATGAGTCTGCAGGCCACTACTGTCCCTGTGCTAAATATTCACAAGGTTTGGACGGTATACGTTCGTCCAAAAGAAATATCATGACTCACAAGCCACTGTAAATATCGGTCAGGACCTAACATGTATTTCGAAGGAGTCAGCGGAGTCGGATTTGTGCTAAAGTGAAACGGAAATGAAAATGTGATAATAATATCAACAGTTAAAAAATAAAACAATCATTTTTTTCTTACGCGAAGCTTTTAGTGGTTGTTGAGCAGCTGCCAGATTCTTCATATCGAGCTAAGCTCTTCTACTGCAGATATGTCAGAGACACAAAGTCACGTGGAGTCGACCTAAATTGGGTGTGGGTATCGCGTTACCAGTGGTAGTGGTTAGTTTATGTAAAATATTTTTTCTATAAAATTTAATTTCCCGAATATGTTTACTCTCCAGCAAGTCCAGAAGAGGTGCAAATTTCTAAACATTAGAGGTAACAAAATTCTTATTGGCTTCCAATGTGGTTGCATTCCCTAGCATATGTAAAGGTAATGATTTTCTTTTTGGTGCACAACGAGCATTTTTAAGTTAAAATGTTTGACCTTTCCATTAAGCATCGTGACATTGCTGTGTCCAAAAAACTCAGTACCAGTGAAGTATGTGACCTTCAAGCTTGGTATAGTGGCAGCTGTTAATCTGATATAGATGTAGTTCAAAGATACTACTCACACCTAAGTTTCAATTCATTAGGGTCCTATCTGCAATGCTATTTGTACATCATGTTGCTGATTATTTTGTCTGCTTCGGATATATGGGGATGCAAAATGGAGTGCTAGCAGGTTATCAGGTATTGCCTCAATCTAAGACTGTGGATATAAGTAAAGCTCTGTCTTCTGATGCTTCATTACAGGCACCACGGAAGAGTTGAGAAGGTATGCTAGGCATATTGATTGAAAAAAAAAAAAATTCGAGGACATTTTGGCGACTAAAGTAATAAAAGACGAAAGCCTGAGTGCTGCATTCTGCTACGTGACTGTTGCGCATGTAGCGATGAATGCTGCTGGTTGGCCTTGCTACAGCTTGGGATCCAGGATCATGGAGAGAAAATTGTTTTTTATAAACATCCTCCAAGAGGCTATGGCGTTACGTTTTTCTTCATTTTCTCATAGTTTATATGACTTGGTTCTAATAAGGAATTATATATTGACATCCACTCAAGCGCAGCCAAACAGCTGCAAAGAAAATTAAGCTATACAGCTTTCTAAGAAACTTCATAGTGAAAGAAAATTTGTCCTGGTATGAAAAACGAACCCAGGACCGTTGCCTTTCCTGTGCTGTTAACCAAGTTAACCAGGACGGTCGGCAGATCACATGGCAGGGCGAGAGCAAATTGATGCATAACTCGAGTTTGAATGATGTTGATTGAAATTTAGGGGAATCCTCGTAGATTTCCCAATCTACTCAACCTTGGGGAATTCCCCTAAATATTTGACCATAACTTAGTTCTTAACACGATAAGCAAAGTAATGCACAACGGTCTCTAAACGTAGGCTGATGAACCTTAGCAGCTTTATGTTCTAAATAGAATGAGAAGAATTGAATAAATCACAATAATGAAATTATGTTCTGTCTTTTTACAGAGAAATCTTTGACATTAATCCACTCAGGGGAACTAAGTGGAATGGTGGTCAGAAATGGCGCACAGCGGTTCACACGAAAGTCATGAAATTGGCTGCATCTCTGCGACACAACGCCGGAAGATGTAAGTAAAGAAATGATGGATATTTTTTTTTCTTCGATACTTGCAGACATTTAGTGACCTGCAGGTTTTCTGCTGCATGTATTTTTCGTCTGGTAGAAGCAGCATTCATTTTACCTGAAGCATTACCAAGCTGTTTGCATCCATCACACCACATGAAGTCGCACCACATTCGCACAACATTCTTACATTCCTTCATGTTATGAGATAATCTTAGGACTTTACAAGTTTAACAATATGAAAAATAGGAGTTGGGCTAACTTTTTACATTCTCGCGAGCTGTAAGCACCAGGGAGAATTTGTAATCTCTTTTGTGAAAAACTTGTTCAGTACCACACAAAGAGCAAATTTAACAAAGACTGGTTTTGGATTCTTGATATTTTTTGTCTATTTACAGTATTACTGCACTATTTATATTTCACTTGCAATGATGCTGGACAAAATTCAAAAGGCTTGTGATAGATGTTGTATGTAAACATATTTCCTAATTATGGTAGCTCTGTATAAATAGTATTTTATTACAGTGTATTTATCAAATGGTTGAACTCACCCTGCATCTGGCTTTCTTTTTCTGCTCTTTTTCAGCCAGTTCGAAGAAAATGTGTTCAGGCACACAAGTTCCTGCTGGCTTTTGAGCCATTCTAGTCATTATCTTTTAACATTATGTTAAGTCATCACGCGCGAAGTCAGGCCACGTGTTAGGTCAATAAATATTTGTCATTATACTATGCTATTTGCCAATATATGCATGTCCTTTGGAATGCTGCATGACACATTCATTAGTGACAGACATCGAAAATTACAAGGTGTAGAATTGAACATGTGCTACGTATCTGAACATTGTGGGCAGATGACAAATGAAAAATGTATCCCCTGTGAAATGTTTCCTGTTCACAGGGTCTACTTTAACGTCATGTATTTGGGTATCTATGTCTATGAAAGTCTTGAAAGATGACTTCTGTAGGGCAGAAGTATTATCCTTAATTTATGGAAAATCGATAAGTCTGCACAGGCATATTATATCCTGAAAATGTTGATGAAAAACATATAACTAGTGGCCTGGAACAGATCGAACGAACCAGCACGTAATTAAAACATTTTTCTGTTATACCTCTGGATACTCCTTCGTTAACTGGGGAAGTCTGCATGCACCTAATGGTACCTTGTTCCAACAAAGCAGAAGCACCTGTCCCATAATAACAGATTCTTTTTCATAAACATATGACGTAATTTGTCATAGCTAAGCATACGGAAGTCTGCATACACATTACAGTATCTATGTTCGAACAAAGCGGAGCCACCTGTCTTTGCAAAACAAGTTTACCTAATAAACAGTAGGACATAAATTTTCATTTCAAGCACACGGAGGGGTCTGCAAACTGATTATGGAATTTCAGTTATAAAGAAACGGAAGCATGTGTCTCCTAAAAACAAACTTTTTTCAATAAATTGTAAGACGGAACTTCTTATTACCAAGGTAACAAAGATCGTCATACGGAGTCTCCGATGCTTACATTTGTCGTAATGTATGACACGGAAAAGTCTTCGTCAACGCATTACCAGCGGGTTTTTACGTAGAGTTTTTTTTATTTTTTATTTTTTATTTATTTATTTATTTTTTTTTTTTTTTTTACAGTGCACTGTACGGCTATGTTGACTCGTGTCCGGCCGGCAAAGACGCATTTGCTGGTGAAAAACCGGTATCGAGTCAAACTTCTGACGTCTTCACTGAAAACGGCGGGTTGCCACTGTTTTCAACTCAAGGGCAGTCAGCGTAGCTTCTGAGATCGGTGTCGACGCACACACTCCTCTTACGAAATCGGGCGGTGACGGCAACACCTGAATTTTTTAAAAATCTTTTCTACCTCACAAAAGGCGTCTCTCGTAACCTCGAGTCGCTTTGGGACCTTAAACCCCACAAACCAAACCTCGCAAAAACTCGGTTTATACTGAGAGTGGTCGTTTTACGATTAGAATGGGGTACATCCTTATTGATACATAACAGCTTTTGCTTGTCCTGCGTCCTTTCGAGTAGAAGAAAAAACAAAGAAAAAATAAGTAGGCGGCCTCTATCCTAGAGATCAACCGGGTGTCTGGTGCCACGCGTCTGTGAAGCCATCAATATTTCAGCATCGTTATATGCATCAGAAACAAAGTCGCCAGGAAGAATAGACTTTCTCTTTCACTGGCCCTAAATTGGAAGCCAGACAATGGTGACGAATTGCCGCTTCGCGTTCATTCAGTTTCTCTGTGCACGGCTGTGTCTGGTAGCGGGCTGCTTTCGGGTGATACTAACGCTAAAAACTGTGCCCAGAAAAGATTATAAAAAAAAAAAAAAAACATGCAACCGAGGCAAATAACGCCCCAAGAAATGCACCTTATCCGGCGCCACGAGCAAGGCACCCGCAGTATCGTCTTACCGGTGGCCGAGCCAAACGATGCGTTTCGCAAGACAGGCCCCGAGGATCCTTGAGCAAGGTTGCCTTTGAGTTCCCGTATCGGAGAGTTAGTCCACCTGCACAACCTATTCTCACTGGCGCAACATTGCAGTAAGCCGCCTAGCTACCTCCGTCTGTCCGTACCAAGCCTGTACATGGCAAGGATTCTCCCAATACCTTATTTGCTCTATTTATCTGTGCTAGAGGAGCGATAATCCGTTATTTGACACCGACGCTGACAACTGAAGCTGCTTGCGAGCTATCAGCGTTGACACCACAGGCGGTAGCTACAGCTGTCGGACGCCGAATGTATGTAAGAAATGGAACGTGCAGTCGGCCTCTTTTTTAATTGTATCGCGTGAGCGGTGACTGCTCGACGCTGCTGCAACGGAAGACGAAGGAGACGAGAAAGCATGCGAAGGTAAGGGATGTAGTCAGCATCATCTGCTAGGCTGTTGTGATTCGTTCGAATCAACCCCTACCAATTATCGGCTGCTACGCATCTGAGTCCCAAGGAGCTCTGGCCAGCTGTTTTTTATTGGCTGCGTATTGAGGACGGTATACCTTAAGAGCACACATTTTCTATAAACACCCTTGAGTGCCTAAGGAACCAATTACAACTGTTAAAAAAAAAAGGAACTATTCTTTGAAGACGATCGATATCGGCGCATTAATTCAGTCAAAGGAACGTCCTTCAAACGCTACCTGCAAACACGACCGGAGCTTAGCGTCGGGCAGGGAACATTACGCGTTTGCACCAAAGTAACAATTACTAAGCAGACTGAACGGGAAACGAAAGTTCCCACTACTCGATCATCGAACTTGTTTCGCGCTTGCACGAAGCAGACGACGCTGGCTCCAACAGCATGACTGACGCGTGTGCTCGGCCCCTCTAACGACTTCCGCGCTGCTTCGCCTTCGCGCCGCTGCACCTGGAAATCAACGCTAGCGCGATACTTTTTAAAAAAGGTGTGAGCTTTACATGGGCGAGAACATAAAACCCCACTTCGAACTAGTTTTGTGAATGTTTCCTAGGACATGTTTTACTCCTTCTACATCTGCATGCAAGCGTCTTAGGTCTCCGTGACGAGAATTAAGCTGGCGGGTATAATGCGGGCGTGAAAATAATCACGAAAAATTTACCTTATGTATGCAAAGGTAGACATGACGGAATGATCGAGGGCACGAGGTAAACTTTTTTCCGCCTTGTTCATAATACTTAGAGTGGGCGGGCTGGCTAGCTGGACAGAGTTGATAGCGCGATTTGGTTGTGGTGCCCTGTGTATGATTGCAGTGTACAGGGTCGATCACGCCTAGGATGAACACGCAAGGGGGGGATCGCTCTCTGCAAAGCGCTGCTGCAAACGGCCGCACATCACAGCCAAGTAGCGCGTGTACAGACGGGCCTGGAGCTACTACATCGCATGGGCTACCCTTTTACTAACAAGTGCAGTCAGGTCGGACGCAATGACACTCTGAAGAGAATTGACGGCCACGTGGTCGCATGTTCACCCTAAATATTGACGCCCCTGTACCTTAGTACCGCATCGCTGAGACAGCGCAAAACGGGCACGGATCGTGTGGGCGTACGAAACGGTGTTTGTACCAGCTGTAATCACAAGGGTCTATACAATAATGCGGACAATTTATGGCTCCATATCCTTCGGCAGCGCACTAATTAAGCGGCGTCGACATTCCATTCCTCCTGTGAGCAGAAGTCGGTCTTCTTGCGTTTCCCTATTTCCATTCCTTGAATGCAAGTAATCAGACCTCGCGGAGAGAGAAACGGAGACAGTGGATTGGCAGTAGAAAAGACATGGATGAATGTGGGAGGCAAAGATTGAAGAAAAACGATTCTCCTCATGCAGCAGCCACAACCGAGAGATACGGTGTCTGGCCACCTCCGAGAGCGAGAGAGAGAGGAGGTATGGGGCGCGCATTGGTTTCCAAATGGTTACGTCTGGCCTATTTTATTTGCCATCCCCTAAATATCCTTCCCGAAGCGAGGAACGTGCTCAGGACGGCCCGTCGGGGATGCCACGTAGATTTTCATTATGCACATGGCGTCGGGACTGGGTCTCCTAGATATCACTTACGCGACATATGGTTTGCTTTTCCTAGCCCGCGAAAGACCAGAAAGAGCGCGGAGGCCGCATTCCAAAGGAAAAACAACCTCAGCCGGCTTTTACATCGTGAGAGAATCAAGCGTGCCATAGATATAAATGCTAACGGCAGAGAGGCTTCA
>NC_139344.1:122997236-123009736 GCF_055883805.1 Amblyomma maculatum
GTTTTACCGCGTGCAAATATTCGCCCTCTAAGTAAACACACTGTGTTTGCCAAAAAACGACCAGGCACCTAGATTTGAATCTCTTGTGTAAAATGAATCTCGTGCGGCACCCCTAAAGACCAAATGGTTTCTAAACGTGAGGACAAGGGTTTTCTCCCCATTACAGGGATTTTCAGCTTAAGGAGTAAATGACTGTTATCACAATGTCACCGTTTTTTAGTGGAACGCAAACAGCTTATGAAGAAAAAATGCAGACTTTCGCAGACTTCTTGAGCCAAACATTTTTACTGTAATGTGCATACAGGAAGCTGATGTGAGTAACGATTTGCGCCTCTCGAACTATGTGTCGTACACATCATCCCGTCCTTCTCGCTTCTGCAGGGCGATGTTGTGTAAGGAAGAACCTTCCCTCCTACCTCATCCGGTGATTCTGACGTTTCGGAGTTCGTGGCTTGCAAAGTGTCCTTTGGTAAGGTAGTATTCACTTGCAAGCATCTTGTCGCGCCTTCATTGATTCTCTTTTGAATATCTTTAAAATAGCGGGCTCACATTTACTGATTTGAGAAAATTTTTGCGCTCCTAATACTGCTTGGGGTAACGACCACTGCGACACTTGTGGAAGGGTTGTTGAGTGCGGCGCAGAGAAATGTAACTTACCAGTTCTGGACGACGGTTCCCCGACCTTTCTACGCGGTTTTCGTTTTGCGAGCTGTATAGATCTGATTTTGTGCACTCATAATCTGGTGTCTGACGGGGGGTGGGCCACATACATAGAGACACGTAGAAGTGATCACTATCCCACTCTGGTAAATCATCCTAGCTTACGATGTAAGGGTGCCCGACGTAAATCTAAACTTACCAATTGGGAAGCTTTTCGTCACAATGCAACTCAACAAGTTTCCTTGCACATTAGGACGACTTCACACCGCTGGTGCAAGACATCCTGAGTAGGTGCACGAAGGAAGTTCCCGCGCCTGATGAGTTCACAAGCAATGATGGAGAGTATGAGCGACTGAGGGCACTTCGAAAAAACGCGGGAAGAGCTTACCGTGGATCGGGGTCTTTGAAATCGTAATATGAGGATAAAAAAATTTAAATCTTTAATGCGTAGACGTCTGCAGGGATTAGGAAGGAAAACAGGTGTAAGTTCTGCAGTACATTCACCCCACCCCACATCCAGTACTGAAAATATGGAATATGGTTCGCTGCTTAAGTAGGCCTGTTACTCAAAATAACCCTTTCAGAGATATTGAAATGGCATGGAAAACTGTACAAATATTCTTGGCTTATGAGTTTTTTCAGCTTATTTATCGTCCTGGTATTTCGTTAGAGAGCGAGGAATTTAAAAACTCCACTGCATATGCGCTGCAAAAAAGTAGTGCATGCTTCAGTGCTGAACGTGCCTGTTTAAATTCTGCATTTGCAATCAGTGAACTTAGAAGCACTGTTGCTCTTTGCCGTCCAAAGACTGCTGCTGAGCCTGATACCATTTCTTATGGAATTCTTTAAAATTTTGGACCCAAGGGCACCGCAGTACTTTCGGGATAATGAATAATGTGTGGGTTAATGAGTTCGTTCCTCAATGGGAGATTGTTCGTGTCATTCCTGTTTTAAAGCCCTGTAAATCCCCTTTTCTTCTTGACTTCTTCCGCCACGTGAGCCTAAAGAGGTGCTTATGCAAAATTATGAGAAGATTATGGACGCCAAGCTTCAGTGGTAGTGCGATGAAAGGAGTTTTTTCTGTGTTAATGACTGAAGTTCGTTGATGTAGGTGCACTATGGAGGCAATTATGAGCCTAGTAACATGTGTAAAGCATGAATGTAGCAAAGGCAATATTACCTCCGCAGTACGTTTGGGCATCAAGCGTGCGTTTGATGTTAAGTCACATACATGTCCTCTCAAGTTTACTAGACCTCGGTGTGAGTGGAAGATCGCTACGTTGTATTGCCAACGTTTTAGATGGCCGAAAAACATTCATGCAGACGAGTGGAGGAAGATAGCACTGAACACAGCTTCCTGCAGGGAGTGCAGTGCAGCGTGCTAAGCCCTTTTCGTCTCAACTGTGTGATGACGGACTTGCCACGGACGCTCCATTTTGGTTTACACTGTTCGCTATACGCTGATGATGCCTGCATTTGTGTTTCTGGCTAAACGGCAGACTTCATTCATAATACCATGCAAGTAGGCCTAGATGCCATTGACTGCTTTTTAAAAGAGAGAGAGAGATGATTCTCTCTCAAGCAAAAATAGTTATTTTGCCTTTCACTCGAAAGAGTCTGAAGGATTTCTGACTCTGCCTTAACGGTCAACCTTTAACGTCTGTTAAGCAGCTCCTTTTTTTGGGTGTAGTTCTTGACATACAACTTTCTTCGGCTCCTCACATAAAATCCGTCAAAGACTAAATGAACACTGTTGTTAAAGTACTTCGCAGGCTTGCAGGTACGTCTTGAGACTGTTATTCGTCATCTCTGCTCACAGTTCACAATGCACTCAGATACAAAAAAAAAAAAAAACAAAAAACAAAACCGTATTCCTCGCCGATTCTACACGGTCTGCCGCGAACCTCAGAAGAACGCCTGCAAAGATTGTTAGCTAGGGATCTCCGTGTGTGTTTGGGAGTTCCTCAAGCAACCTCCAGCACTCTGGTAATTGCTGAAGCAAGGCAGCCTCCGTTTGAAGTGCTACGGACAGCAGAGACCTGCAGGCATATCTTCTGTCTGATAACCCAATACGAAAGGCACCATTTAGCTTCCGCGCTTCATGAACGAGATGGAAGTCATACACATCAAGTGTTTCAACAACACCGCCATCTTCTTCCAAGGTATGAGTTTTGGACAGAATATCCTCCATGGCTTTAAGCTACACCTGCAGTATAGTTGTCTGTCGAAGGGCAGTTAGCACTCTACCGGATACACATGTGGTATCCCGGTTACATTCGTGTGTTCCATTCTACAAAATCGTCAACGTCTGCATTTGTGATTCTGCGCCTGAAAGATTGTGTAAACTAGCTCACGTGACAGAAACAACCACTTCTGAAATTTACGCTATTTATTTGGCTCTCCAGTTCATCTCATCGCTGCATGACCCACGTATGTGGGGAGACTCTGTCTTCACTGACACCTCATGACAGCGCTAGTTTCATGCCATGGACGTGGAATACGAAAGCTTTAAATAATTTTCCAAGGCAACCAAAAAAGAACAATATCATAGTTTTTCAATGAATACCAGGACATTGCCTTATTCCTGAAACGCAGAGGCGGATGCGCCGACTAGGCAAGCGCACTCCGATGCCCTGACTTCTGACCTTCTGTTCTCGAGAAGCGCATTGCGCCGCTTTTTGAAGCGAATGCGTAATGAAATGAACCAAAAGATGTGGTTTGAGCCAAACCATAAAAATTCGGATCTACATTTCATCGATCTTTTTTACAGTTTAATATTCCGATTTCTATTACCAGACGTTCAGAAAGGCTCCTTCCACGCTTGCGTTTGGAAACTGCTTACACGGAGCACTTCCTTCATAGAACTGGCCGCGCAGACAGCTCACGGTGCGTGCGTGTGGACATGAAAGTGAGGATGCGTCTCATCTCTTATTGGATTGCCGGGGGAATGACAACTTCATGTCGCGATTGAAGAGTTGAGCGCTCTTGACAAACTACCTTTAGGTGTAAAAAGATATTAGGCCCATGACCGACGGATGCACTTCAGAAGCGAGCACTTGTGGCACCTATAACTTTTCCTGAGGACAGTGCCATTCTTGGGAACTACTAATTTAGTACATGTGGCCCAGTCAATTTTACAGCTCCTCTCTTTATGTGAGTGAGTGTATTAATACATTTGTTATTTGCTTATCTTGTGTTTGCGGCTGCATGATTATTATTACTCTTTTGTTTTACTGTTAGTGGGTGCTTGAACAGGTTTGTTATTTACTTTGTTGCGTATACCTCAAATAAGCTTATTTTTGTTCTTATGTCCTGGTTTATTCACATATGTTACGTATATTGTAGTATGTACTATTCTCTGAGTTTACATATTTATACTGTCGTGACGCTGGGGCTACGTCGACCCGGCCTTCACTTGGTAGCGTGCAGAGACTCGGGGTTGAAGTAGGATTGAATCTTCGAAGTTGGTGAAATATGTACAAGCAGGTTTAATGGCACTTTGAGAAACTTATTTACAAGATTATTTACACGAAAAAGAAGGGGTACATCAGCAAAGTGGCAAGCGTTAAGAGTTCATAGCGAGAAGCGACTGGATGAGCCGTTTACCCAGGGCCCAGAGCGACATTTCGTGCTCTGCAGCGTCCTTAAAACCCCCTATGTCCAGCCCCTCTCTGAAGATGCTGACCAACCAAATCCAGGGCACGCCCCTCAGGTATCGGCATCCAATCGAACACATCACTGCACTGATGGTCTGAAGCACTGACCGGTCCGGCATTCATTCGTTGGGCGTGATCACTTGTTGGCGGGAAAAGCTTGGGAACGGCGAGGAGAGGAGGTACATTTCTATTCTTCAGCAAAGAAACCACAGGCTGGTTCTGACAAGTGGTTTTACTTCTCAGAAACCCGAGTGCACGTGGCGCCGCATCCGCTCCCAGCATTGTCCGTTTTCGACAATTGCAAATCTTTCCTGCATTCCTGGGAAATCACTTAATGGCTGTATGCGTCATGCTCCTTTCTTGTCCTGCACGTCAGCGGACATGTCACTCTGTCGTCTCCTTTGGAAAGTAGACATTCCTCACTGGACGATAGGGCTTCTCGACTGGAAGGGTGAACAAAAGAAAGAAAGCACTTCCTGCATTTCCCGCAGGGGGACGTTTCTTTGTGTTTTTCCAGACGTTCTCTTGACAGGGTCAATTTGGCATTTGCAGGCCTCCGCAAAGCAAAACAGGCTTACAAAACAGGATTCCTGGAAACAGGCTCACTTAGAGCCATTGGACCATCACCACATATCCACAACACTTATCCATGCCCACAGGCGAACAATAGAGCGCGCAAATGCGGATGCACGGTCGTAACAGCCTCCTCCCCCGCCAGAAGAGTCTCGGAGGGCAGCAGTCGCAGCTGCTGCATGAAGAGACGACTTAATGGCCTGCACGTGAACGCTTGAAGCTCGCTGTTGCTTGTCGCGTTGTCTTGATTGTTGTAGGCCAATTTGCTGGAGCTGTCTGAAACTCAACCACATGTCCAAACAAGCACTCGGCTCCCGTCTGAAGAGACCAGGTTAAAAGAAAACTGCCATTGTTGTTCGAGAAAAGCCCACTCTCAAGACGTTCAGGACCCACGTATGCCTCGAAAACCAAACGTGCTGCTTTACATAGTCACATATATTCAAGCGCACGAAAAAAAAAAAAAACTTGAGTATCAATTTGGATACATGGCGAGGAACACCTCGGACTGCTTAGAAACAGCGGCTAAGCGCGTCCGCATTCCCATTTAACTTCCCCTTTTTGTATCTTATTTCAAAATTGTACTGCTGTAAAATCAAGCTCCACCTAAGAAGGCGACTGTTCTTCGATGTCGCAGTTTGCAGCCAAGCCAGGGGACAATGGTCCGTCTCTACGGTGAATTTGGCCCCTCCAAGATAGCACTGCAATTTTTGAATGGCCCATACAATTCAAGCGCACTCTTTCTCTGACGCGCAATAAGCTCTCTCTCTAGAACTCAGTTTTCTGCTCAGGTAGAGCACGGGGTGCTCATTACCGTCGTCATCTCTCTGGCAGAGAACAGCACCTAGCCCTCGATCACTGGCATCACACTGGACCGTGAATTCTCGGCCATAGTCTGGAGCTCGCAATACCGGACGGCTAATCAGCACAGCCTTCAGGTTTACGAAGGAGGCTTCCTTTTGTTCGTCCCAGACTACATTTGTCGGTTCTGTCTTGCGGAGAGCGTCGGTCAGAGGGCTAGCCAAAGCTGAATAGTTAGGGATGTAGTGATTGTAGTACCCAGTCAGACCCAAGAATGCCCGAATTTCCGTCTTCGTGCTCGGCCGCGGGTAGTCTGCTACCGCAGAAATCTTAATCTCGCTGGGTTTCCTGTAACCTTGACCTACATTGTGACCCAAGTAGTCCACGGTCGCCCTTGCCAGGCAACATTTCTCGGCCTTTACGGTTAGTCCAGCTTGACGCAAAAGGCTCAGTACAGCTCTTAGATGTACCATATGGTCCGCCCATGAGTCGGAAAAAACCGCAATGTCGTCTAAATAAGGCACCGCGAATGTTTCACACCCCTTTAAAACCCTATCCATGAGTCGGGAAAAACAAAATGGAGCATTTTTGAGCCCGAAACTCATCATTGTTGGCTGGTAGCTGCCCGTCGGAGTGACGAAAGCCGCGTATCTGCTGGCGCGTTCAGTGAGCGGTACTTGCCAGTATCCTCGAGTAAGGTCCAGCGTAGTCACATATGCCGCTCTACTGACCTGTTCTACTCTCTCCTCAATATTCGGAATAGGATACACTTGATCCCTGGTGAGAGAATTTAGCTTTCGGTAGTCTACCACAGGCCTAGGGTCTTTACCTGGAGCTTCTACTAAGATCATAGGCGAAGCATAATCGCTTTCCGAGGGTTTTATTACTCCCAATTCCAGCATGCGAGTTACTTCCCTATCCAGAATTTCTCTTTGCCTTGGAGAGAATCGGTAGCACCTTGATCGCACTGGCACGTCTGAAGTCAGCTCAATATCGTGCTCAGTCAAATCAGTCCTGCCTGGCCTGTCCACGAAGCAGGCCTCAAACTCAGTTATTATCTCGCCCAGATCGGACAGCTGGGATTTCTTTAGTTCTCCTCTCTGCTCCGTCTTTTTGAGAAGCTCCTGAGCGTTGCTTCCTTTTCCGCTGAGGCAAATCAAGTTATCCCCAATCTCCTCAGGAAGGTTTAACGTTAGATTTACCATGGTCTCCCTCTGCTCATAAGGCTTCATAACATTGCAATGATAAATGCGCACTGCTTTACGCCTATCGGGGATTTTCCCTGCGTAGTTAGTGTCAGAAAGCTCTGCAACGACTTTAGCAGGTCCTTCCCACTGTACTTCGAGCTTATTCTTGGGATCATTGGCTTGCTCCATAGCTAAGTCCTCTCGGGTTCCACTTAAAAGTCTCGTGAGATTACTAGACACTGGCGGCAAGAGGTTACTCTCAAGAACGTCCTCATTCCGCGTCTCATCAAGCTCACTTTCAAGTTGACATATCTGAGATGCCTCGCTCTCAAAGCTTTCTGACCTGCTATCTTCCGCATTTACCACTGTTTTAACTGCCGTTTCCTCCGCTGTGGATTTTTCTGGAATGAGCAGTGTAGCTAGTTCTCGCGCCTTTGAACGTGTTAAGGCTTGCACAACTCTGTCTCCGAAAAGGATGCCCCTCTTTCGCAGCAGCATGTCCGATTTGTTGGAGAACAAATACGGATAGCACTTAGGAAGCTTTCCTGAAACGGCAGCCTCGGTTGTTAATTCGCCGAAAGGGCCCTCGATGACCACGTTCGCGATCGGCAAGCACACACTCTGTTCCTCAACTACCTGTCGGATCCATGCACACTGTCCTGTATAGTCGGAAGGCGATACATACGCCGGATGGACAACATCCATCGTTGCGGCCGAATCGCGCAGTACCTTGCAAGGCTTCCCGTTGACTACTAGGTCATGCAGGTAGGGTTCTAAAAGCTGCATATTTTCATCGCAGTCCCTGACATACGAGAAAGCAATCTTTTCTTTCCGGCAGTTGACGGCAATGTGACCCTGCTCATTACACCTAAAGCATGTGAGCGGCTTCCTAGCCCCAAGCTTGTTCTTTGTGTTCTGCGCGTTGGTCACTTCCCCACTTTTCTCACTGCCGTCCTTTCTAGGGCGTTTGTCTGAAGAAGCCTTCCTTTCTTCGTTTGCAAATCTAGCAAAGTGCCTTTTCTGACGGTTATTTACACTGAACTTGGGATTGCGGGGCCTATCCACTGCTGGGTTGCTGAATTGTCGGCGCGAAGCATACTCCTCAATAAGTTCGGCAGCTTCAGTTGCCGACTTAATTTCGCCTCGGTCCTGTAACCAATTTCTTTCTTTTTCTGGGAGGCAGTTATAAAACTGCTCCAAAAGAATTCGCTCGACTACAGCGTCCCTATCAATGTAGGAATCAGTGCTCTTTAGCCACTCGCCCAAATTAACTCTTAAATTGTACAGGAATTCAGGGTAACTCTCGTCCCTGGACTTAGTAGCGTTCCGAAAACGTTGTCTGAACGCCTCGGCGCTAAGCCTATACTTTCTCAGAAGGCAAGCTTTGACCTTCTCGTAGTTGTCCGCGTCCTCCTTGCTTAGCCGCGCGACAACCTCCGCTGCCTCGCAGGGCAGAACCGTCAATAATCTCTGAGACCAAGTGTCTCGCTGGAAGGACAGTTTTTCGCAAGTTCGCTCAAAGTTAGCCAGATACAGACCGATATCCCCTGATATCACATATGGCTGCATGTACTTTGACATCTTGAAATCTGCCTCCTTGTTGAGAAGAGGTACCGCTAGCTGGGGACAATTGCCCGACCTCTTGCTCAACTCTAGTTCTAATTTCCGGAGCTCAATTTCTAGCTCCAGCCTTTTTGCTTCTCTTTCAATTTCACGCTTCTTTTCCTCTTTTTCCCTCTCAAGTTCACGCTTCTTTTCCTCTTTTTCCCTCTCAAGTTCACGCTCACGCCTCTTTTCCTCGTTTTCCCGCTCTTTCTGCTGTCTGAGCTGCTCCTCCTTTTTTTGTCCGATGAGGTTCCATGCTTCACTGAGCTCCTCATCATCTGTTCCCAGATCAGTGATTGCCTTTATAATCAAGGGTTTTCGTGCCAAACCACTTGTATCAATTCCCAATTCCTCACACAATTGCAACAGTTCCGGTTTCTGCAGCTTTTGTAGGTCCATGATCGCTCCGAGTGTCGGCTACTTCCAAAACAACAGTGCAAACTACCAAACCTAAAGGCGTTTCAACACTTTTTACCAGTTCTAAAATCTAACCCTGTTCTAGAACCTGGTCCACATCAGAAGAAAAGCCAAGCACTCACCCACACATGCGATCGATGTTCCGAGCTGCTCTCTTGTTGGCCGATTGTTGCGCCTGCTTGTTGCTTGAGATGCCACCTCCGATCACAAGATGTGGCTTGTAGATTCTGATACACCTCGAATCACCAGATGTTGTAGCTTGTAGATTCAGATCCCACCTCCAGTCATCAGATGTTGTGGCTTGTAGATTCAGATCCCAACGCTGGTCACCAGTTGTCGTGACGCTGGGGCTACGTCGACCCGGCCTTCACTTGGTAGCGTGCAGAGACTCGGGGTTGAAGTAGGATTGAATCTTCGAAGTTGGTGAAATATGTACAAGCAGGTTTAATGGCACTTTGAGAAACTTATTTACAAGATTATTTACACGAAAAAGAAGGGGTACATCAGCAAAGTGGCAAGCGTTAAGAGTTCATAGCGAGAAGCGACTGGATGAGCCGTTTACCCAGGGCCCAGAGCGACATTTCGTGCTCTGCAGCGTCCTTAAAACCCCCTATGTCCAGCCCCTCTCTGAAGATGCTGACCAACCAAATCCAGGGCACGCCCCTCAGGTATCGGCATCCAATCGAACACATCACTGCACTGATGGTCTGAAGCACTGACCGGTCCGGCATTCATTCGTTGGGCGTGATCACTTGTTGGCGGGAAAAGCTTGGGAACGGCGAGGAGAGGAGGTACATTTCTATTCTTCAGCAAAGAAACCACAGGCTGGTTCTGACAAGTGGTTTTACTTCTCAGAAACCCGAGTGCACGTGGCGCCGCATCCGCTCCCAGCATTGTCCGTTTTCGACAATTGCAAATCTTTCCTGCATTCCTGGGAAATCACTTAATGGCTGTATGCGTCATGCTCCTTTCTTGTCCTGCACGTCAGCGGACATGTCACTCTGTCGTCTCCTTTGGAAAGTAGACATTCCTCACTGGACGATAGGGCTTCTCGACTGGAAGGGTGAACAAAAGAAAGAAAGCACTTCCTGCATTTCCCGCAGGGGGACGTTTCTTTGTGTTTTTCCAGACGTTCTCTTGACAGGGTCAATTTGGCATTTGCAGGTTGTCCACAAAGCAAAACAGGCTTACAAAACAGGATTCCTGGAAACAGGCTCACTTAGAGCCATTGGACCATCACCACATATCCACAACACTTATCCATGCCCACAGGCGAACAATAGAGCGCGCAAATGCGGATGCACGGTCGTAACAATACACATCTGCACATATTTCGAGAGATTATATTGCCCGTTAGCGTTACTTCTCCTGACGCTTGTACTTTGTATGTTGTGTACTGTTTGTCTAATATTATTTAGTAGTGTATATGTTATGTTGGCGTGTATATCGTCATACCAGGTGGTTCTTATATATATAGTGAAAAGGAGTAACTGGAGCCGGCATGCAGTACCAACCTCTTCTTTGTTGTTTATGTAAATAAAACAAAAAGTACATAAGGCTCAGGTATACGACTGAGAAATAAACTTCATTGCTTGGTTACTTTCGGTTCATATGCGAGCATAGGAACATTTCTTTTTATTTTTTCTTTTATTTTTTTTTCGGGAAAGGGGGAGGGGCGGCATAAACGCAGCTACCAAGTGAGTGAATTACGAAGGCAAGTGAGAATAGACTCAATTTTTAAACGAGAGCCAGCTTCAAGTACGCAATTATCAACAATTTTAAAGTGGTAACTAATATTTTTCATAAACTGAAGAAACTTTGAAGACCGTAATGAAATAAAGACGAGAACTACTGCAATGAACACAAAGTTTTGGATCGTTACTCACGAGACACAGCACAATCTGCAAACCAATCAGGCAGACCATCGACTTGTGAAAATCTCCTCAATATAGGTAAGAGCAACAGTCGTCGACCACGAGTCCACAAGCACAGCTCAACGGTGGTTGGATACTCTGTGTCCGACTAGGCTAATCTAAAGTACAAGCCTTGGCGAATTTTAGAAAATGGTGACTGTCGAATGAAGTTGAAGCCATTTGACAATCTTTATACGAGCAGGAAGGTGCAGTGAGACGTGTATTCTGATTTTCGGTAGCACGGAACACGACCACTGCTTCTGGCAAACAAGGAATGCATGCTACTGTTATCTTCCACTCTAGCGTTTTCTTTTCTTTTTTTTCTGCGAGACTAGCACCACCGACACTACTAATAAAAACTTAGGCAGCTCATATGCAAACAACACAGAACAAGAGAGCTAGTCCTGTGTTTTATCAGCGATGTAAACTTGGAGAAGTTTGGTAAAGAGTTGCGCAAGAGCTAGCAAGACCGCTTCCGCATTTTGTATCTCAGGCTCACAAGTCCGTTCTACTTTCTGGGGCAAAGCTCACTAAAGAAGGCTCATGACGAGTGTTTGCATTTTTTTTTTAAATGTTCATTCAGCGGTCTGGCGACTGACGATCATTCTACTTTACTGAGCTTGTTAAGTGTGCTGCATGGTGTAAGTCTGATGGATTGTTTATGCAGACGGTGGACTGCGAGGCTTCAACGCAGCTTTCTCGGTCTACATCAATCAGTTTTAGTGTGGCGTAGCCTACACTTTTCTTTCAGCACTCGAACCCATAACGACACGCCACCGCGATTTTCGTAACCGAATAAAACGACAGATTTATTTGGTAATAAAAATCGTACTCGACAAACTCAAAGCTGCATGACGCTATTTAATAACAACAACTTAACACACTTCAACGTTGGGGCGAAAAACCTTGTCTTCTCTCTCTTTCTTTTTTTTTTAATCCTGCGATTATATATGACGAAATTCAGCGCTAGGACATCTTTTGTTCTTGTGGGAACGGAAACGTCATTAAATAAAGGAAAAATGAGAGCAAAGGGACGATGCATTTTCCTATTCCCGTTGCCCGACTGGGTCTACAGTTCGTTTTGACAGCTTGAAAATTGGCAACTTATCCCAAGACTGATAACTAGTTATCACTCAGACCTTTTTTTAAGAGTGAAATTCTTTCAACCGAATGATGAAGCGGGAGCGTTGTACGTGATTCGAAAAACATCGGCTGGGAACTGCCATGTTATTGACACTCTTCACGTAAACCTTGCAAAGTCCGCAAAAGAAAGCGTTTCAGAATCAGAAAAAAAATAAAAAAATAACAGAGTACTTGCAGAATATAAAGTCCAGAAACATCGTATATCAGAATAAGCACGTGCCCTTAAGACACGCGTATATTTTTCTTTTTCTTTCTTTCTTCTTTTTTTTTTTTGCGTAACGACCTACTAAAATTATTCTACAAAGCTGATTTATTCTTTTTTTTTTCACCAGACGACAAATTCTTTGCCCCCGTTCGGGAATTAGCTGAAGGAGGGGAATAAATGCCGTTCATAACATATAGAGGATAATGCCAGATAACTTCATGGACTACAGCGCTCTGATGGTCGCCTTTGTTCCGCAATAATGATGATTTTACTGCTGTTAAATTCAAAACTAAAGCTGGAATAACTTCTCTCGTCACACTAATTCAAATTCCGGTCTCGCATG